>NC_056744.1:1530263492-1530330992 GCF_019279795.1 Protopterus annectens
AAAGGGCTTTTTTTTTAGGAAATTTTTTGCAAAAAAAAATACAGGTAGATAAAATACGGCAGTAGTATGAAACATATTGTCGGCGGTAGTGAAATTCTGGATATCGGTGAATGGAGAAACTTGTAACGGACAGCTTGCAATGGACAACAGTTGACAGTGAAGACTAACAGTATGCACACCATTCACAACATTAGAGAAGGCACTGCATAGCATGAAGGAAATGTAATTTGAATTAAAAAAAAAAAAAAAATTTACCTAATATGAGCAGACAGTAGCAGTAGTACACAGAAATATACGGAGAACTCAGCAGTATGCATAAGGGGAAATGATGGCAAGGACTGATAATCTATGTAAGGCAAATGTCTACATTCTTGTAGTTGTGGTTTTTATTTTATTTTGTTTATTTTTTATTTTGCAAACATAGCCCAATCTGTCAGTGGAAAAGATGAATGGTGATCAGTGTATGTTACAGGCATTTATAAAGGAATAATTAAACTCCTTTATATGAAGGATTGAGAAAAATCATTTTGGTAACATGAATTACTGCAAAAGTGCTATTCAAGATGATAGGAGTAAGAGAGATGAGGGAACATTTTTACTGGCACACCAGGCAGACAGCAAGCAAATCTGTTTGATGTGTATTGTCATGCAAAGCTGACTGAATAGCTGAACCTTGCAGGGCGGGAAATGTGATACTCTTAATAGCAGGGGTTGGTATCTGGGAGGAGTAACTGAAGAAGAAACTGAGGCATATCAAAGTTAAATGCCTAAAAAAAGGCTGATATCTCAGCAAAGACACACTTTTTCTGGAAGCTTTTTTCACAGAATGTGTAACACATCAGCATGAAAAACATTTGTAAGAAGCACTGCATGACAGAGAATTATACTTTTACTGAGGCCTCTGAAAAATAGCCTTTCATCTCAGTTCTTCCATTATAAGTGAATGGAACAGTACTGTAACAGTACAGCTATGGGCACTAAAATCTCAAATACAGTGGACTTGCAGTGTATTATGGGCTAGATTTTCTTTTTGAACAGAACTAATTCTCAACAGGATGTCTGCCCCCAGGAGGGCAGTCAGGGGTACAAACAGAATAAAATTAGTATTTACTACTTCATTGTGGTACATACAGGTTTGCAAAGAGCCAAACTTAAGGAAAAGTGAAAAAATATATATTTTTGAATTATTTTCCTGTAGTGGTCCTTTAACAGAGGACACAAGCGCTTTCACAGTTGCTTCTTCAGGTGTAACTCCTGCCATAAAAGCACACACCTTATATACTATTAAATATTATCTAATTGAAATGCATTTATAATAGTGGACAATGCATTTCAATTAGATAATATTTATTTATGTTTTTATGTGTACCATCTTTTAAAATGTTCTAGTATGTGTATCTTGTAAAACAAATGCATTTCAACTAGGTATTATTTTTATGTGTACTATCTTTTTAAATGTTTTAGTATGTTAATTGATCATTTAGACTAATTAGGAAGAGTATATAAGGTGTGTGCTTTTATGGCAGGAGTTACATCTGAAGAAGCATCTGTGAAAGCGCTTGTATCCTCTGTTAATAAACTGGTACCTGAACAGTTATTCGTGGATTTCTTGCTGTTATTTTGGAATACATTCTCAGCCTGGATTTTTTTGCTCCTTGTTCACAAGGGATTTTAAATTAGAAATCTTGTCAAGTCCTCCAAAGCTAATTACAAAGCAAAAAAAATCGCCTCTCTTGCTAAGGATAATTACAAGACATTCTTTAACTACATTCAAAATACTAAAGGGAATATGCAGCTATGAGCTGAACTGGTTGTGGATGGCACCACACATACTCAAACAGAGGTAATAGCTAGCCTGCTAACTGACAGATTTGGATCCAACTTCACTCCCATGTCCTCTCCAGTTAAAGTATACCTGCCAGCATTACTCAGTCTATTATCTCAAGAGAGTAGTTCAACTCGGTGCTCTCCAAGGCCAAAAAATGGCATCAATGGGAGCAAACATCACATATTGCCTTTTAAACAACTTAAAACATGACCTAGCAGACCCACTTGGATCCCTGTTAAACCAAAGCCTGCAAACTGGCTATGTTCCAATGGAATGGAGGATGGCAACAGTAATCCCTCTGCACAAGGGGGGACTATCAACTGACCTGAACAATTATAGGCCCATAAGCTTGACTAGCCTCATCTGCAGGTTCATGGAAAAAATCATTATGGAACTTATTAACAAGGACGTTGGTAATCTCCAAACTTTGGACCCAATTCAGTTCAGATTTATTAAAGGCAGATCATGCCTGTTAAGCATGGTTGAAAGGTAGCTCATGCCTGTTAAACATGGTTGACTTCTTCAAGAAAGTCACCAACAGCCTGGATGAGGGAAAGACAGTACATACCACCTATCTTGATCTAGCCAAGGTATTTGACACAATCCCCCACGCGGGTATTACAAAGAAACTCTCCCAATTGGGAATTAATCCCTACATTACCAGATGGATAACCAATTGGCTCACCAACAAGACACATGCTGTCAAAGTGGGGTGACTTCTTCTCTGGAAAAAATACCAGGCACCAGTGGCATACTACAGGGTTCTGTGCTGGGCCCCTTACAGTTCAGAATTTCTCAGAAGTCCAGGCAAACTTGGATAGCCTGTGGCTGACCAAATTCACTGATGATTGCAAATTGGGGGCAATCATTCAGTTCCCCAGTGATGTTAATATACTGCAGACAGGGTTAATGCAGACAAATGATTGGTGCCAAAGCCATGGATTAAAGCTAAAGGCAAAAAAAAAAACATTACTACTCCCTTTGGGAAAGCTGACATCCCTGCTAATTGCATTATAGACAGCACTCCATCAGAGCAGACCCAGTGGTATGTAATCTGAGTACTCAGGTTGATAGCAATCTGAACTTTGACTACCACATATCCACAGTAGCAAGAAAATCCTTCTGTGTGGCACATCTTATAAGTAAAGCCATTGCATCTAAATCTAAGGATGTTATAATTCCATTATACCTAGCCCTAATCAGACCAATAATTGAGGACAATGCTCCCTTTTGCATGTACCTCACCAGACACCTGCAACAACTAGAGAGACCATGGTGGTTTCTCAACAAGAAATTACATTGTACACAAAACAAGTCTTACACATAAAGACTGAAAATCCTATCACTTTGTTCTCTCCCCTACAGGTTGCTAAGGGGTAACCTGTGCCTGACTTACAGGGCAGTCTCTTACCAGTCCCTGATGGAAATCCTACACATTCATAAATCCAGGGTCACTCGCTCCAGGGATCTTAACCTAGCCTCTTACATGAGCAGGTTATGCTGGATATATATATATATATATATATATATATATATATATATATATATATATATATATATATCTCCCTCAGAGACTGACAGTTCTTTGGGACAAACTTCCAATTCAAGTGAAACAGAGCTACTCTCTTACCCAACCTAGATCAATGGATGGGTGACTGCAAATTCACTCCTGGGGTGATGCCCATGTCTCTCCTGGACAGAGGAAGTTGGTATTAACTACCATAGCCCCTTACCTCTGCAAACGTCACTCACCTAAACACCAACAATTGGGGCAACTTGACATAAATATGGCTCTAGGGCTGTTAGCCTACTAATCTTCTATGAACCTATAAATGAAAAGTGAGATATAGAACAATGCAGGGTTTTAAACCAATTTCTTTCAAACAAGTAAAGAAATCTAAAAAGAAAGGAAGCTCACACAAGGCTTGTAAAGGCTGAGGAACCAGTACAATCTGAAGGAGACACATCTGGAACTACCTTTTCTAGAAGATATAGGAAATGTTCTGGTGCCAGATTTACTGGGAAAGGAAGCTATACTTTCATCTCAAGGAAAGGTGGTGAAGAAAGTAACCCTGAATAAACAAACTGACAGGAAAGACACATAAAATTTTTAAAATGCACACTGACAAGATGAAACTTTACGTAAAACCAGACAGACTATAAATAATGTTATAGAAGGGAGATAGAGAACACAATGTTCCTATTAGTTCTTATCCCCATTTTTAGTTAAAGAATGGTTTCTCTCTTTTTAATTTCTCCAAGTATTTTGGGCTTCTAATACCATGACTGGAATGGACCCCATTCCTAAGTCAAAGTACGATTAAAGTTCATGAACTTAGCATTGTTTCAATCTTTGATGTCAGCCAAAAGTGCTCTTCGCAGCACCCGCAATATGCCCAGTAATGACTCCTTCTGCAATTCGTATGGAGTTACATAGATTGGTAACATATCTAAATATGACTGTAGATTCTTTTTTATAAGACCCATTGCTCCTACTACTATTGGAACTGTTTGGGTATCTTTCTTCCACATTGCTCTCGTTTCTGCCTGCAGATCCTGATATTTTATGACTTTGTGTCTCTCTGTATGCAAGACACTGTCGTCATTGGGTGTGGCGATTTCAATGATCAATGCTACTCTTGTCTTCTTTTCTTGAACCACTATATCTGGTTTTCTAGCATCTATCTTTTGAACTGTTGGTAATGGGTGGTCCTATGTGATATAAACTTCATCATTTTCTATGATGCTTTGTGGCTCATGTTTTCAGTGTTTTTCAGCCATGTCAATACCATAATGTTTGCACAATCCCCAGTGCAACAATTTTGCCACATTATTATGCCTTTCAGTATACAGTCCTTCTGCCAATAGTATGTCGCAACCTGCAACAAGTTGTGCAACTGTTTCCAATTCGGTTTTACAAAATCTACATTTGTCTGTTTCTCCCACATGTTCAATGGACTTTGTAAATTAACGTGTATTTAGCCCATTATCTTGGGCTGCCAATATTAACTTTTCATCTCTTGGTTTGAATTCACCTCTCCTTAACCATTCCTGCATTCGTTCCTGATCAACACGAGGTTCTTCCAGAAGTTTTCTATACTTGCAACTATATTTATGCTTTTTCCACATTTCTTGCCTTCTCATCTGGTCCTTCACCTTATATTCTTTCTTTCTTTTGTTTTTTGGCACATTCAGTTGCTGCCCGATTTTTATCCACTTCTGATTTGATTTCCATTCCTGCTTGATGCCGATATGCTTCTGCTAAATTAAGTAGAGAAGTCATCTTAGATTTATTCTCCTCATGTTTCAAAACTTTCACTACGTTTGGGTCTTTTGAGGTCAGAAGATATGTGTGGAGTCCCACGACTGCAGATCTATACATATAATCAATTTAAAGGAGGCACATCCCTCCTTCAGAACGGGGAATATATAATCTTGGTATGCACTGATTTTTTATAAATCATTTGGTGAGCATGAAGCATGGTTTCCTTTACAGAGTAAGTAATGATAGGGTAAAAATTTCTGATAACCCAAGCAACACGACAAAACCACTAAACCAACTGCTGAAATCCAAACAGAAAACAACCAGAACCAGTTCACAACTGTTTTATTACAGAAATTAAATGTTTTTGTGTGTAGATAACACACTTCTTCAGAATAAAAAACATTCACAAATATTCAGTTTAAATAACCCACCAATAAAATTACATGACCCATCAACACACCTACCAATTCTAAATGTAAAGGTTACTTACTCATGTGGTAAAATACATAAAAGTCTATATAAATGTAAACTAAGAAAACTCATTCAAACCTGGGGGTGAGGTGGCGTTTAATTTCAGTTGCCAGTGCAACTCCCTCCATTCTACCATGTCACGCCATGATCCCCCCAGTAAATTCTGCTGTATGGTATTGATACCAAAAAAAAAATAACATGGTCTGGATATTTTTCTACATGACAATATAATGCGTTAGTAGTTCTCCTCTGCTTGATGTCATAAATATTTTCATAAATATATTCTTTGAAACTACAGATGGTTTTCCCAACATAAAAACGTGGGCACATTTTACATAAAGCCACATAAATCACTCTCGTTGATTTACAGTTACAGAAAAAATGTGCCCTGACTTTCATACCATTAATAAGTACCTCATGTTTCTCTAAAATGTACTGGCACAAATTGCACGCACCACATTTATAAGTATATATATCTTGTCATCTTTTTCTAACATGTTCTTAATGCATTTAGCTTTTCTAGTGACAAATACCGGTTTGGTTCCCAGAATGTCAGATATCCGTTCAAATGCTTGAAAAACAAGCCAATTTTGGTTAATAATATTCTGAATGTAACCATATTCTTCAGTGTAAGTGGTAATGAATGAACAATTATAATCACCATTTGTTTCTCGCTGATAAACCAAAGTTTTATTGTCTAACAAAATGTGAATCACCTCTTTCTGCTGTCTCTTCTGAAGGACTTCCCTCCATATTAAATCAACTAAATCCGGGGGGAGGGGGGGTAACCTCTAGTGGTAAACATCCCTTTTAAATTTACACATTCTTTGAAAAACATTTCTTCACTAGAAATAATACGGGCTAACCTTATGTATTTCCCCTTAATGATTTCCCTGTTTTGATGCATCGGATGACAACTACTATACTGTAAGAGGCTGTTAGAGTATGTTGCTTTCCTAAACACTGTGCTATGTATACTTTTATCCATGTCATCCTTGTAAATAAACACATCCAAATAATTAATTCTTACTGTACTGAAGTGGTATGTAAACTTTAAGTAAGAGGTAGTAGAATGTAAGTATTCCAAAAATCTATCAGTGTCTACTTTACTAGCATCCCAAGCAATAAAAATGTCATTCAAAAACCTTACATATAAATAATAAGGTGGAACATTTTCATTGTTAAATATAAACTGCTTTTCCCATTGAAGTAATACTATGTTCGCAAGCACTGGGACACAGCTTGGCCCATAGCAACCCCTCTTTTTTGTTGAAAGAATTGCCCATCCAGATGAATAAAATTGTATTTCAGAACCATGTCTAACAATACATCAAGCACATTAATTTCATTAACGTTAAAATTTCCCACATAATGTGCAATAACATTAAATAAATTTACTATATCCATAGTAACAAACGTTAAACTAGTACTGTACTTAACTTTTCTCAATTTTTCCAGAAAATCCCAAGAATCTTTCATAACATGGGAGTAACCAGACACCGACATTTTTACTTTTTTGTCTATATATACAACCATAGGGTGAGTGATAGAAGTTCTAGCACTCACAAGGAGGGTCCCACAAACATTTATGTATTTTTGGGATCCCAAAAAGGGGGGGGGGACCACAGGGAATTTAACTTCTAAGAATTCATACACTTCTCTAGAAATTTCTTCTTGTTCCAACATGTCTATCTGGTACCCTAGATAAGTCTAAACATGGCTTTGGAGATTAAACATTCACAAGCAGAGGCCAGGGAGATGAACCATTTAAATGCTGCCTGTGTCCATTAAAGACATAGATGCCAGACCAGGGAAGAATTTCCTGTTCCCTATCCAATTGTCCTAGTCACACTCAAACTGGTTATGAAGGATGTCTACTTCACATGGATGGCGAGCCTTTTCCAGAGAAGAGGTAGAGAAGGTCTCTGGGATGCATACCTGTCTCGCCATCAGGCCCTATTTATATCACAAAATGGTATATGTTCATAGGAAGATACTAGGTTTGTGGCCAGGGTAACTATTAAAGAAGTGAGCTACTTCACAATTACACCAGAAAAGAGTGAACACATCTGATTCACACAGTACACACAGCATCCCAGTGACATTCCATCCCCTTAATCATCAGCACTAGCTCCTTGCTAAAACAATGAGCTTATCTGAGATTTGAACCCAGAACCTCTCATACTTAAAATGAGAATCATAACCCTAGACCAACAAGCCTTTGCCCTAAACACTAGGCTATCAGTCTGCTAACTGTTGCAAACCTAGTAAATAACTCAAGAGCAGAGTCAAACCCTGGATTTTGCATCTCTGAGGTAAAGAACTTACACATTTGCCAACCTGCAGCATTCTTACTGTCAGAAAATTCACTCCATTCCAGATTTAAAAGCCCCTTGATTCCATTGCCTATTACAGAAGTGCCATTTGAATGCATTGTTATGGATATTGTTGGACCAGTAGTAAAATCTAGGAAAATGTATTAGTTAATACTAACAACAATGGACTATGCCAGAAAATATATGGCAGATGTACCATTATGCTATTGCCAAAGAACTGGTACTGTTATTCTCTACATTGTGCATCCCTGAAGATATACCAACTGACCAAGATATTCTCTTTATGTTGTATTGCATTAATTGTACCAATGATTTAAGGTTAAGCAGCTAATAATATCAGTCTACCATCTGCAGATTGCTGGATTAGTAGAGAAGTTCATGTTACAAAACTAACTGATGCAGGGGGGAAGAGGTTGAATCAGTTGTTACCTACTTTCTGTCTGCAATAACACTGACAAGTTTTACCTTGGTTTACTATATCTGAACACTTGATTGGCAGGTATTCCAGAAGATTGCTTGACATTGCTAAAGAGACTTGGGAAGTTGAGATGATAATATTTGAAAGTGCAAACAGTTTACATGATAGCATAAAGCTGCTTATGCCCACATTAAAGTGGCACTTTCAGAAAGCCTAAAACACGCAACATCAGTTCTATAAAAAGAATGTCTAACTTAGAAATATGACCAGCAGATCAGTTATTATTAGTAGTAGTACTCTCCATGGCAATACATTTCTGACTACGGGACTGGGCCCCTTTGAGGTTACTGAAAGACTATACATAGTGAACCACAAAGTAAGACAACCAGCAAAGATAAAACTATATCAGATTTATCACATTAATGTACTAAAGCCATGAAAAGAAGTAGAAAGTACTGTGGTTACTTTGCAAGTTGACATTCATATAGAAGAGCTTAGTGAATCTTCATTTGAAGTACAGGAAGACGAATCTGTCATAAGTACAAAAGAAGAAAATCAGATAATTACTAATGGGAAATAAAGGTGTCTTCTGATAAATGACTGGGGGAACTAAACTAGCAGAACAGAACATATACAAAACATGCAGAATGAAGGTTAATCCAAAACCTTATAGAGTACTATTCACAGAAACAAAAGTTCAAAAGATGTTCCAGTTGGGAGGAATAGAAGAGCCACAGTCACACAGCCAACAGAGAACCCCAAGAGTGTTGGTTGCAAAACCTAATAGAAGTATCTAGTTCTGTAAACTTTGAAAAGTTTGATAGCTGTGCAATGCCTAGAAGCTTACAATGAACAAAGGAAAAAAAAAGATTCTTAACATTTGAATTGATAAAAGGTATTGGCAGGTACTGCTTCCCCTCTCTGCTGTAGGAGAAAAAAACTTTTGTAAACCATGAAGCTTTATTTTATTATTCAGCGCTACCACTTGGCCAACATGGAGCTACAGCCACTCTTTGCAGACTGTTGGATAAAATACTGAAACCCTGGATTCATTATATGCTGACACATATCTAGATTATGTGGTCATCCATACAAAGGATTGGAAATCTCACTTATAAAAATGCTGCCTTTGTTGCAATATTTAAGAAAGGCAGGCATCAATGCTAAAACTAAACTAGGCATGGTGTGATTAAGACTACAACAAGAGAAAGTAGAAATATTAAAAAACTCTCCTGTACCCACCACTAAAATTCATATGAAGGCTTTTCTTGGATTAACTGGGTGCTATAGAAAAGTTGTACCCAATTTTATAATGTTTCCCTGCCTGTTGACAGAGATTAAAAAAGGAAAAGCTCTTATCAATAAGCAATGGTCTCTTGGAGGTAAATAGAGCATTCAAAATGTGGAAAAGAATATTCTGTTTTGAACCAGTGTCAGTGACTCCTGATTTTGCTAAGGGATTTACTTTACATACTGATATATCAGAAGTGGGTATTGGGAGCAGTATTATACCAGGATATTTAAGGTGAAGACCACTCTCTGTGTTGCATCAGTCAAAAGTTAAGTAATACTGAAAAAAGTTACTCAGACTTCAAATGAATCACATAGTAAGTATACCTCTTAGGTTGCTGCTTTAACCTGGTGACTGATGAAATGGAAGTATTAGGCTAGTTTTCCTTATGGGCCATTTTAAGCCTAGCCAATTTCCTACAAAGATGAGAATCAAACACAGTATTTTGTGTCTTCGAGGTAAACACCTTAACCATTATGCCATTTCCCAACCTCCATGTACTATTACAATGGCTGAGTAAGCAGCAAGATGGAATCACCACTATAGCCCTTTTAATATGCTGTCACCCATAGACCCGGACTGGCTAATATGCATTCTGATGAGTTATATGGGTCTTAGAACATATCTATATGACTTTAAAACTGATGGTCTTGTGCTTGGATGGGGTAGTTTTGATATTTGTTTTTTGTAAAAAATGTGAAACTGGAATACTCATTTAAATGTATAATGATTGTGATTTATGTCTTTAAAAGTCCAACACCTATTTAGAAAGGTAATTCATTTTTAAGCTAACAAAATAATAAACTCCATATTAGTTCTGTACAAATGGAATTAGCCTCAAAGAGGAAATCAAGAAGTTGGTTCTTCTAGTGCAAGGATCATTTTGGGGTTGTATTGCTTGGTATTTCAGATGTCTTATACTGCCCTTCTCATTATTTATTTTGAGCAGAGAGCTGTACCTACAACCACAATGTTTATATTCTTTCTCACAATTTATTAAGCAACTCTGTCTTTCATTTAGCTCCTGATCTGCCTGATTAACTTTCTTTCTTACTATTGCCTTTGAACAATTTTTCATTTTGGTTTTAAACACACCCCATCTTCCCAACCATGCTGCATTGTCATTAAAAGCCATTTTCCAATATTTTGCATTTGCATGTCTTTTTCCCCCTTCGGTGTTTGGATATTTAATCAGTAGAGAATCAGTTTTCCACCTGGGGTTGCAACTATCATGCAGACATTCAAGGCAGAGTAATCCAACCACACAATGGGTTTTATTTCAGTTTCTTTAACATCCTGCAACATGGACATGGCTACAAACCAGAAATCTAACATTCTTTCACTCCCTACCCTGGGCACTAAGTATGTGCAATCTTTGGTTAGTGGATGGCATTCATACCATGAAACTAGAAGCTCCAAATCCTCCATAAAGTGTTTTAGTTTTCAAGTAGTTTTAATCCACGTTGCTCTGCCTGAGAGAATCCTATCTCTGTGTTGAAAACAGCATTAAAATCTACTGCTACAATACACAGATCTATTTTGTATCTATACTTTTGAAGAGACAAAGTAAATTCCAAAAATGTCTGGGGTCATCCTCATTGGTCCATAGATGTTATCTTAGACCAGTTTGCCCACTAGGTCTTAATGAGCATAATTATCCATCTCCTTTGTGGATTAGTTTTCTCTTCTTTATTCCCCACCCATTGTTTCATGAATCAGGATAATTGCACCCATTTTTGCTTTGCTGTGGAAACTCCCCACTCCTCCTCATTTCCATCTTTTTAAGATTACTTTTTATCTCAGGGCCTTAAATTAGATTCCTGTAAACACATCACTTCTGTCCCCTGTTCCTTTATGTATTACATAACTCAATTATTTTTCTGGAAGCAGAAATCCCATTGTGTTTAAGAAAAATAGAAGAACATGGTTATCTGTAGAGATACAAGTGTCCCTTGCATCTTTGTAGAAGTAAAGTGTTGCTATTTCTATTGGTAACCCCACTGTACATGTAATTTGTGGATCATCCCTTATTATTTGTGGATTATTATGCATTTCTATTCAATATAAAAATTTCCCTTGCCTTGTAGATTAAACTGCTGGTTGGGGAAAACATGCTATACAATATATTTAACACACCCCTTCCATCCAAACTGTCATTTTATTTTTACCTTTAAAACTGAACACATATAATTTATATAAGCAATGTAACAATAGAACATTCTTCATAACGGTAGAGTCATATTATTAATTAACAAGATATCAACCTTTAAATAATTAAAAAAATATCCAAGAGTGTTAAAAATGGGTTGTTTTTCCCCAAGTTTCCCAGTGACAAAGCTGAATGCACTCTATGCTCAGAGTGAATCGCTTAGTATGGGAAACAGAAGAATGACAACAGTATAATCATGCATTAACTAAATAGTCATCCATTTAAAGAATTGTTGTTGTCCCTTTTTTTGTGAGATTATTGAGCCATTAAAGCTGCAGTTATTCCATGCAACTTTGTACAATTCTAACGGCTCTACTTCAGACCAACTGAAATACCACATAATCCAATTTGAAAACATTGAGATGAAAATAACAAAACCTGATATCATTGAATGCTGACATTGTCAAAACTAGGAACATCGAACCATGCTCTCTGCATGTGAGGTACTACACAGAGCAGCTTCTGCATTTAAATGCAGTATTAAACAACAAAATAATGCTTTGCACTATTTTGAATGGAGATTGCAGTACAGTGGGGATAGGGAAATGTACCCTTACCCCACTGTATTGCATTCTAGGAGTTGGTATATATGATATACAGGGGGTGCAGAGGGGCTTGCCCCCCCCCCTGCAAAACTGCTGAAACAGCTGTGTTTTTTTGTTAAGTGATTCTTTTAAGTGGAGGGGGTGCTCTGACTGCAGCCCGATCATACTGAAAGAGTTCTGTGTTCTTGGTTTGATGTTCCCAGTTTCAACAATGTTGGCTTTCAATGACATCATTTTTCATTATTTTCATCTCGATGTTTTGAAATTTGATCATGTAGTATTTCGATGGTCTGAAGCAGACCCATTCTAACTACAAGATTTCAATCTCTCACACTTCAAAAATCTAGACTGTCTGCTGTTGTGCTTTCAAAGTGCAATGTTATAGCCAGAGGTAAAGTGGCCTTACATATCAATGGGTCATTTGGCTGCCTTAATAAAGCCTCTCTCTGTTGTATTTTATGTTCCATTCTCGTTTAACATATCATCCTTTGGATGAAACATTAAATCAAGTCCTCATCTGATTGAGTTGGCGGTAGCTCAAGTGTATGTAAAAGATACCATAGCACCTATTGATAAGAGTATGTGTCCTGTATTTTATCTATTTACAAAATATAGATATTTACATTATTTACACTACATAAATATATGTGACATGTCAAATTCTTGCCAACTCAAAAACAAATCATTCTTAGATTCCTTCGTTCTTGTTACCATAACCAAAACCAAAATCGAATTTTTAGTATTTCTGACCTATACCAAACTTTATTAAAACATAACTTCTTTCATTCTTGCTATCTAAATATTCCAAATAACAGAAAATAAAATTAAATCCATTTTTCAACACATTGCCTACTTTTAACACCATAATACCCATATAGAATAATATTCATATTTAAATACTCCACTTTTTATATGACCTAAAAATACATAAAAATTTTATTTTCATAATGTTTTCACCCTGACACAAACCAGAAAACACATTCAGAAGTTTCCAGTTCTTTATAGAATAAGCATTCTTTGAGATATTATTTTGTATAACATATTTCCCCTTCACTGGCAGTTTTTATATGACCTAAAAATACATTAAAGATTTATTTTCATAACATTTTCACCCTGACACAACCCAGAAAACATGTTCAGAAGTTTCCAATTCTTTATAGAATAAACATTCTTTGAGATATTATTTTGTATAACATATATTCCTTCACTGGCAGTTTGTTTAGTCCTAACCTTCATAGAATATCCTGGCATTCTTCTAAGTTCCTAAATCTATTTTAGCCCTAACTGCATCAACAATATTCTTATTTAATTCCTCCCAGGCATTCACAACATAATATTTATTTAAAATATCTGTATACTACAATTTCCTCTTGCAATTAACATTATTAATATCTAACTCCCATAGTCTTATTTTTGATTAATAATTAGTTATTTCCTTAGTCTCTTCATTTCTTGTAATTTTTCCTTTACACCTCTCCCATTTCCTGTATTTAACCTTAAGAACCTAAGCTATAATTCCTTTGTTTTTACTTTTTTCTTTCAAAGCACTACATAAATTGATAGATTCTACAAAATCAGTATAATTTATTAAACCTAAACCCCTTTATCTTCATCCAGACATAAACCACCTATTTTCCCATGATTCAATATATAAACCCCCAAAACAGAAAAAAACAGCTTTACTATCTATCTTTCTTTTTTACTTAAAAATCATATATACTCTAGCTAAATATCCTGTTTCCCCATAATAATTAATCAAATAAACTCTCTTTTAATGATAATCTAAAAGCCTTCCATAGATTAGAAATAATTTTGATGTTCTCATTTTTCCCACTGTAAATTTGCTACTTCCTTGTTATTGAATGCCATTTCCAATAAATTTACTTCATTTTTAGAAAATGTAACACCTTCTATATTACCTACCTCACCTATCCCTCTACTTTGTTTATTTAATCCTAACCCCTTTTCCTAAAGACACTTATTAACACATCTCAGCATCCTTTCCACCCATACTCTGTTCTTTGCCTTAATGATAATATAATTTTCATATGATAAAACATTTGGAATCAAAACCCCATTTCTAATATAATAAACCACTTCACTCATATCCTTTTATTATCTGACATCCTATTGCATTCATAACTAATGAAACAGTATCTCATTCATGGGACAACTTTGCCTTGATCAGCTCTTCATTATCCAACCATTTACTAAAACCATAATTCTAGTGTCACTATATACTGACTGTAACACACTTTACCTTTTAACCCGTATTCATCTAAAATATCCATAAGCTTTTGTGATCAGGACAATCAGATGCCCTTCTCACATCCCCACTATCATGCTTATCTTATCTTCAAAATTCAAAATCTCATCCAAAATTTCCTTTAATACCAGATAATCATAACATCTCCCCTTAATACCAAAGATACTCTTGACTGAAATATCATTAAATCATAAGTGTAACAATTTCATAAATATCTTATAATCCTTAATATTCAACATAATAGACCTTCAATTATTTATTTCATATTTCCCACCTTTCTTCTTCCATATACACTTGATACCCTCTTACACACATCATGTTTAACAGAGCCTATAGCTAGCCAGTCATTAAATACATTTACTAATAACCCTTTCTGTAATTCTTTGAGCATTTTGTATACATCATAAGCAATACTATTAATACTAGATACAGAATCCTCTTTCATATTACTCAAAACTAAATCTAAATTTAACAGATTATTTTTTCATTAAAGCTTCCTATAGCCTTATCAGAGAACTGTTTAACAACCCATCCAGTACTCTCACAATAATTAAGCTTTACGTATACCATTGTAACAAATGATTATCAAATATATAAATTGTTTCTTTTTGTTTATATTTAATATTCCCCATCTTCATCTTCCATGTCTTTTCTCATACCTAGATCATTTCTAACCACCTTAGCCAAAAAACAGAAACTTCCTCCTTTTATCCTTTCAAAAATACCTTTGTTTATATAATGATCTTTTGATTCTATTTTTATTTTCCTGAAACATCTTTCTCAAATTTAATAAAAACATCTAAATTATTCAATGTTTTAGAATGCAACTTGTAATAATAATCCATATATATTTTCTTTTTTTTAATTCCAACTCTAAAAACACTTATATTCCTCCTTAAATACAATCCACCACTCTGAATAGGATGAATAAAATTTCATAGAACTATAATCTTTCCATAACTGAACTATTGCTCTTTCTAATACATACTGATCCATGAACCTACCAACTATTCTCATAATCCCTTTATTTTTAATTATCTCCTGCCTGTTATGAACATATTCCATCCAAATGGTTTTATGATGTGAACATTCATTTAACATAACCCCACATTCTAGCCCAATAACATTTGTCAAATAATAAGACAGAATCTATTTCAATTTCACAATTCCTTCTTTTGTAAGTACACAGATTGTTAGACTACATTTCAACCTTCCATATTTCATAACTTCTCTCATTTTTTAACATATATCCTTTTCATTCCTCTTATTTTCCTTAAACTACAATGTAAATTCTCCATTAAAGCAATTTTTATAGTCACCATTAAATATGGTTTTACAGTCTCAAACAAGCCTCTTTCTTTCATAATAGTATAAGCATAAACACATATCATGTTATATATGTCAAGGCCCAGTCTCAAATCAACCACTATAACTCTATCAACCAGTTCAATATGAAACAATCTAAATTTTTTATTTCTTCATTAAACAAAAAGACCACCCCAGAACAGCTATTTTTTTCCAAAATTCCAAATAATCTTCCTATTTCATAATACTTCAACCCGTAATCTATCTTTTTTTAAATAAATCTACCGTCTTGCTAGCACTAATTATAATATTGTAAAC
This sequence comes from Protopterus annectens, assembly GCF_019279795.1. Classification (NCBI taxonomy): domain Eukaryota; kingdom Metazoa; phylum Chordata; order Ceratodontiformes; family Protopteridae; genus Protopterus; species Protopterus annectens. The sequence continues at coordinate 1,530,279,745 of NC_056744.1, forward strand.
TGGCAATTCTTCTAGTCCTATTTATCCAACTATTAACATTTACAGAAACAATTTAAGTATTGCTGAAAGATTTTTAAACTTTCCTTTCCTTACCTTTACCCTTGCACCAATAGATTTTTTTTCTTACATCCTGAACATTTATTTTCTTCTACTTCAGACCTATCACTCTCTTCATCATCAAAAACACTTCCTACTTCCCCATTTGCTTCATATAAATCAGCTTGAGTTTCATTAACATTATCAAAATTACTGCCTATGTTATCACCTGTATTGTCAAATACAACATATTCATTTACTTCATACTCATCCTCATCATTATTTTGTTGTACACTGCCAATATTCCCCTTTTTACAAAATACTACCACTTCTATTACTAATCTGTCATCTTCAGCTTCATTTTGCTATGGAATCCTAACATTCTCATTTCTAAAACAACCTTCATTTACTTTTGTGAAAATCAAATAAAAAAAGTCCCTATCTATTACAATTTCTGCATATAATGAATAAGTATAAGAAGGTATGTAGAACTTGTCTCTCTATTATACTTTCTTATACATATTCATCATATTCCCTTCTCTCTCTCTCCACATTCGTTGTACTTTATTTTCTCATGGTCACTAATAGGGTGTGTAAATTCTCCACAAAAATACCATGCTTTAAGTTGTCCAATATACCTTATATTTCCCCAATTACCAGCCACAAAATGGCACTAAGTAAATGCTTCACAACATCATTTTCAGCTTTTAAGAGTACGTCCATTTACCACCCCCATTCCATAATCCCCATTTATCTTTTCCTTATCAATGTTTGAAACAGAATGACACATTTAAAAACATCTTTCAAGTCCATTATATCAACTTTATCAGTTCTGAATTGAACTGTACATTTTAAGCCTATTTCCTTGTCCAGAAAATATTAAGTTATTCCATGGGAATTCATTCTTTTTTTCTTCACAATTTATTGAATAAATCATCAGTCTCAAATGTCACATCACAAAAATGGTCTTTACCCAAGTGTTTTAAAAATCTTATGGTTTTTGCAGTGAATCTCAAAGGTAATCTTACATTGTCTCACATGTAAAATCAGTAGTCACTTCACTTTACTAAGTCTGACAATATATCTCTTCTTTTACTTAATGTCACAGTACCTACTGTTTTGTTTTGTGCCACCAACTAATTCCACATACATTTTTTTGTTAATTCCTTTTCTGCATTTTTACTAACTTCTTTATCACTGCAAACGTTTCCACAAAACCATCAACCACTTTTTCTGCCAACTATGACAACAACATATCCAACTCATCACCAGGCTCTTCCTTGTTCATTAAAGGTATGAGCTGTGAATCCTTAAGACCTCCTGTTGATAACACTGGCACTTCAGGTTAAAGTGAATCCAGCTTACAGTCAACTAATTGCTGACTATTTGCACATCCCATATTTGTAACAATCATTCTGTCTGTAATTTTGATAAGAACCATTCAGTTCTCCACATCAAAAATAACACATTCTCCTTCTCAATCATCACCTTCTGTAGCACACAAACTCTCCTTGCTCTCTGCCATCTTTCTACTTCTCCCAGTCATATTTGCACCAGTAACAAAGATAGAATACACAAACATAGACATGCACAACAGATGTCAGTCTATGGTAATCTCTTCGCAAATGAGTAGAGGAAGTCCTTGATGCCCTGGCCAAATTTCCCCAACAATGTAAATGCTACCACAGGTCTGCCCTGAAAAGAGTCTAGTGGGACTAACCCTGTCAACAAAGAATAAATAAAGTAAAATAAAATAAACCTCTGAAATTGGATTTGATTAGAGACGGGCTTGATGGCTTGGCTGTCTTCTTGGATAATACGATTATTTGACCATTACTGTTAGAATTTCCCTTCAGAGGTTCCAAAAATAACTTTATCTTAGTGTCTAATTTATGTGTTATAAAGTTCTTAATTTCCTCTGGGCTGGTGAAGCTGAATGATTGTACTCCTTTCTTTATTACTACAGCAGCCTGGAAATGCAACTGCATTGCAAAACATTTTTCCCTGAAGTGCCGAAGATATGTGGCAAGATCTTTACATTTCTGAAATAGTGCTGTGCTATAATCTGGCACCGTTCATACCACTATACCTGTTAACTGCAAGTTTCATCCCAAATGCCTTGTTTTTTGCAATGTGTTTTCTCTATTTATGTAGTTTAGAAATTAGAATATAGATTACCTGGGGAATTTACTGTTACCAGTTTTAAGGGCAATCATATATGCTGTTACAAAAATCAGTGCCTCTTCCCTACATGAGATCCTACAAAGTTCAGCAACAATAAATCCATGAGGATCATTGCCGCCAACTTTTTAAGGTTGCCCTAGTATGCATTGCAAATATTATTTCACCTGGCCTGATTTTAAAGATTATCCAGTTTTAAGTCTATATGTGTATCTGCTGTTGTTGCTTGAATGAATTTTAACTGTAGTGTATAAATATTCCCTGAGTTTTTAGTGATATCCTTCTGTTGTGCTGTAAGTATGTTATGCAAGTACATTAGCTGGGCTTCATGACTGGTTGTTGTCACATTAATATGGTCCACTGCAGAGGTTTGGAACATCTTGGTGAGTGCTGTAATGAATCCTTTAATTCATTTAATATCTAATTACACTGGCATAATGGTTAAGGTCTTTGCCTCTCATGCACAAGGTACAATCTTCGATCCTGCCCACATACTAATGTCTGTTTGAAGTTTGCGTGTTCTGCCTGTGTCTCTGTGGGATTCCTTCCACCTCCAAAAAACATGCTAAGTGTTTCAATGTCAAGCTCACCAAAGAATGGAGGTGCTGGCAGTAGCACAGACTCTAGATGGTACCCCATAGGGGAAGAATTGTATAGACTAACCACTTCAGGCATCAAGTGGGATGCACAGTATCCTCAAGACAGGAGAACATGGATCATAGACTGCACACTGTGGCAGAGCTAGCCACCAATGGTGTAAAAATATGTCTATAAGTAATCCGATCATGTTGACCAAGCTTGCCAAAATGGGCATGGGTATTTGCTGGTGATAACATAAGGGAGTTAAGAACCCAGGCCTACTCTGAACTATGCCAGGGAACCATGCTAATGGTGGGAGGTGTGCATGTGCCCCTATTGGTTCATGAGTGCCTGCTATAAAACCCAGCAGCCCTAGGTCAATAAGCTACTGGCCGGGTGGTGTTCAGTTGCCCTGGGATAGCTTTGCTGAGTGAAAGCTGGACATAAAACCAATCAACCTGCCAACTAAGAATTGCTATGCTGAATGTATGTTCACTGACAGCACAATGCTTGGAAGTGGATGGACATGAGACAATATGGAAGGACAGCGCTGCAAAGCCACTTGGCTTGGGGTCTAGAGACTACTACTCAGCTAGATATGGTGTGAGAATTGTGCTTAGGGAAAGGCTTCAGAAACAGTGAGGGATCTCATCAGAATTAGTGACACACTCACTGCAATCAGACTCCAGTATAATGACAGGGCAGTATTCATAATCTCAGTCTATGCTCCACAACAGGGTTGTGATAGTGAGGAAAAGACTACATTTGCAGGATCTACCAGATAAAGCAGGACAACATGAACTAGTGTTGATAATCATGATGATGGTGTTGTTAATACAGAATAATCAAGCAGTCACCCATCTAGTGACCACCTATGGCAGAAATACGGATCTTTTACTTAATAGCATGCAGAGACATTGGAATATACTACAGGCTGATGAATACCTTTCCACAATTTTGGGTGAAAGGTGTCTGTTTTCATTCCGTAAGGGGAGGACTATCAGTTCCCAGCTAAGCCACTATAAGCACATTCTCAGAGGCCCCAATAATTTTAGTCAAAGAACGTTGACTGGGGACCCTCTAGTAGGTTGTGTACCTTGTAGTCACTGTACTCATTGTAAGAATGCTAGAAAAACAAAGGATTTTACTAGTCATAATACAGGCAATTTTTTTGATATCCATTTTTTTGCTAACTGTGGGTCTGATTGACTGGTGTTCCTAGCTACCTGTACTTGCTCTGCATTCTATGTTGGTCAGACCTCTAGACCTCTAAGGATCTGTATTTCTGAACATTTAAGTGAAATCAGGAATAAAAAAAACACTAATGCCTTATTTAAACATACTAATAAATATCCCAGTGCTTCCTTTAAATTCATAGTTATAGATCAAATCTTGGGCAATAGGGCTATTAAAGCAGGTTGGCATATCCTTTTAAATGTGAAGGAAAATAAATGGATAGTTAAATTGGGTGCATTATTTCCAACTGGACTAAATGAAAATTTGTGAGGAATCAATGGTTGTTGAACATGCATTTGCATGAATGGCATTTAAATGTGTCTAACATTATTCACTTTTCACACTGATGAAGGTACGTAATAGTGTTAGCCAAAACTGGTTTGTTGCCTTTGACTACCTATGTTTTTATAGGAGTGTAATAAATCCACAGTTTGCCACTGCCTGCTGGCTTCATTTTTTGGTGTTATGCTTTTGGTGTTTTAGAACCCTGCAGCTGCCATACATGCAAGAAACATTTTACTTATGAAACATAAAAGAACAAGCAAAATAAAAATTAAGCCACAACTGATTGTTAACAAAACAAATATATATATGAATGTATGCATCTATCATGCAGAAAATAATTGAAAAATTAAAGCTGTCTATGAGTACACACAAGTTAATACAGAACTCCACACACAAAAAAAAGTACATGAAAAACAATGCTAAAAGTATGTAAGGAGGACAACACGTGTGTAACTCTGTAGTACACTGGAATATTAAAAAGAATTTATACTTTTCAAATAGAAATGGAAAAACTTTTGTTGGATATCCATTTGAGTGTAAGGCGGGCAGGTATATATCACAGACTTAAACTTTATAGGCTACAAATATAAAATGCTTAACATTGCTAATGACAATACTCTTCTGCAATAACAGATCAGATTCACAAAGATTCCATGATGTTAGGTAACATTCTTTACAAACATTTTAATGGAAAGAAATAACTGCTACACGTGGCTATGCCAAAAGCAATGGGCACACAATGCAGACAATAAACCAATGGCTGTATTGTGAAATGCAATCCATCATTAAGGTTAAAATAGAAGAAGGTTAAAATAAAAGAATATTAAAACAATGCATATATGAGCATATTTATGAGATCAGTAAAAATTCACATACCAATGCACTTTTATAGACACATAGAGAAAAATCCAATACATAAATTCAAGTTTGTAGTATTAGAACAAGTTCGACAAACTCCAAGGAAAGGTCCTTGGAAAATAATTTTAGAATCAAGGAATATTGGTGGCAACTTTATTTAGATGCCACACAATTCCTATGTTTAAATGATTCAACTTCCATCACAAGTATTTTAAAGTTAAAAGTTTACAATAGATAGGGCATTGTGCAATGTTTAATCTAATATATAATCATAGTTTTGGTAACTGGATTTAAATATATGCAATTGTCTTTTTAATATAGTCAATCATTTAATATATTTAACTAATTTAATTGAATAATTGATTTTAATTAGTATGTAAGGCTTACTATACAACAAGCTGATTTTATTGTAATGATTGTCTGAGGAAGGCTGGTGTCACAGCCGAAAAGCTGCCTAACCTTTTTTAATAAACTTGGATTTATTTCACAAACTTGGATTATTTCTGGATTGCTTTTGGATTGCTTCTATGCTGCCTATTTCTTTGTGTTATTTGGTTTGGTTTGTTTGCTTTATCTTGTTACAAGTATGGCATCAGGCAGTTCGCAAGAAGTGATGTCAATGGTTACCAGAGCTGAATTTGAAACACTCCAACATTCAGTTCTAAATTTAACACAATTAATACAACAACTGTCAGGAGATATTTCCAGTATAGGAGGGACAATACCAAGCCGCCCTATGTGTATTACAGCTGATAGTGGTGATTGCTTGGATAGTATCCCACCAGGGCAACCTCAATTGGAGCAGCCATCTATAGTGCATAATGAAGAACCAATGCACAGTGAAATACAACTGCAGCGATGGCTCAACCAAATAAATAATAACATAGTGGACATGGACAAACAATTGTCTAATTTTAACACACCCTATTGACGACTTTCATGATCTTTTATGGAACTATTGTAAATTAGTGCATGAAAATGTCTACTTCAGAGAGTGTATCAAGCTTACAACAAGTTCCTAAGGGGTTAAGGCATTGGAAGTATCCAACGGGCTTGATGAAAACAGTGCATTGCACAAGGAACTCCTGCAACTTTTTGACCGGGCAGGGTGTGAATTGTTAGACATTTCAATTAAAACACAACGGGTATAAGTTGGATGAATTAAACACTCAAATAGCAACATTTGATGCTAAAATAAAACAAAAATAAAGCTTACACAGCCTGCCAAAATCAATATTGTGAAGTTTTTACACAGATTCACAATCACAGTAAATTGGTCTCAGACAGGAAAGCCCGCAAATTACATAGAGATCAGTTGGATTATTCCAATGGAAGAGCCTATCCAAAACCCCCATGTGGCTAAAGGCCATACTGAACAGCGAGGAGGTGGAGTTGTTTCCTCAAACAATAATGGCAGGCAAACCAATGATGAATCAACAGCAACAAATCAAAACCAAGCCCTTTAGAGAAAGCTACCCTTCGCAGATCGGAGCGGCTATGCAACAAGGACAATTACCTGGCTTAGGGGAATTCAACATACACATGGAGGAGGCAGAGAATGGGTTCATGTTCACGAACAATTACAACTATACTTGGTAGGTGAACAAACTTTGTAATGGTACCTACCAGCTAGTAACTAATGCTAATGGAGACTACAAAAATTTATAATTATAGTGCCATAGCCTTGAATGTTGAACATGCAAACATTTTAGTAAAGGATGTACATTCATACCAAAGAAGCAGGCAAACGTTACTGACTTAATAACAGAACTGAAGTTATTTACCAGGAAAATGAATTTAGCTGTAATATTTCAGGACGTTGCAGCAACACATAATAATACATTCCATATTCCTAGTAGCTTTAATCCTGGTTTACAACCCAAGATAAAGTTATTTAAAGAGATGTGTGGATTTAGATTTCAGACACCAATTGCAAACAAAAAGCAACATATTATGAAAGTAATATCACTAAGCAACAACAAAATATGTTAAATGATTTAAAACAAAGAGGTGATTTACGAATCCTGCAGCCTGACAAAGGGGTGGGCTGGTAGTAATGAATGCAATGGACTATAATCAGCTAATTTTGCAAATATTGTATGAAGATGCATATTTTGAAGCCTCTATTAATGAAATTAACATTTCCATTGCTAGAATTGATTATTATTTGAGGACATGCTTATGCAAGGGCAAATAACTAGAGAGGCCCATGCATATATGCATGTACAAAATCCCAGAATACCAATTATTTTTGGAGCTCTCAAAATCCACAAGGATTTAGAAAATACACCTTTGTGTCCAATTGTGGATGCTGGGTGTTCCAAAACATACTTCATGGCAAAGTATATAGACATGCAACTGAAGGAAAAATTGTTTGAATTACAATATATTTGTCGTGATTCTTGGGATTTCCTTTCAAAGGTTAACATGTTGAAAATTTCCAATATTCAAGATATTACATTCATTACAGTGGATGTTAAGGATCTTTTTACATGTATACCTCAAGATATAGGCTTGGAATGGTTCACTGAATTTTTTACAGAAAAAATGGTTATAGCCCAAGATGACATCAATACTTTATCACATCTTTTGCAATTGGTATTAAACAATAATTAGCTATACCATGACGGTCATTACTTCAAACAAATTAAAAGGGTAGCAATGGGCTCCTCTGTAGGCACACTGTATGCTAAATGTAGTTGTGGCCATGTGGGAAGACATTTAAATATCTGTTTCAGTCACAATCTATACAACATGCAAATGTATTTCCGCTTGGATGATCTTTTTTTTCATATGGAGTGGTCCCATAGATGTTATTGATGAATTTATGCAATTTATAAATAATTGCACTGATTTTTTGAAATTTACACATGAAGTGGGACATGACAAGATATCATATTTAGATGTTTTGATAGCCAAAGATACAACACAATGTTATCTAAAAAGCTGGTATGTACAGGAAAACATTTATTCCAATAAGTTTTTACACTTTTACCAGCAACCACCCAAAACATGTGAAAAGCAGCAGTGCTATAAAGGGACAAATGGTCCGCAGCTCTAATGGTTACTGACATAGATGATTTTATGGAAAAATGTCAATATATTGGTGATATGTTTTTAAATAGGGTTATCCCAAGAAATTTGTGGATAGTATTATCACTGAAGTAGTGTACAAAAGGAATATAGGGTTTTACAAACCTTTATTATCAAAAGGTAGTATAGTTAACCCACACTTACAGTCAGTGGAATCATCCTCAAATGCAGTACAAATAAAGGAACAACTGAATACAAATAAGTACGGCAATGTAGGTTTTATAACAACATATACCAAGGATTTTGCAGATATTATCTCGCTTATGCGAAGAATTGGACATTCATCACAGGTGACAAGAAATCTAACTAAAATTTTAGGCACACAACCTTGGTTACTTATAAAAGGGATCGGAACCTGAAAGATTGGTGCAATGCGCCTTCTAAAATGGTAGAAAAAACTCAAGGAGAATGAGAAAAATGCAATATGTGTACATATTGCAATTATATTTTAGAAGTGGACCAGTTATCAATAATGGGAATATACATTACCATTCCAGGAACATTATAACTGCAATAATAATGGTGTTGTATATGCAGCAATATAATTCACACTGTTCTGCCTATTATATAGGCAAACACAGAACTAAAGTTAAAACAACGTGATATATGAGCATATTTATGAGATCAGTAAAAACTCACATACCAATGCACTTTATAGACACATAGAGCAAAATCCAATACATAAATTCAAGTTTGTAGTATTAGAACAAGTTCGACAAACTCCAAGGAAAGGTCCTTGGAAAATAATTTTAGAATCAAGGGGAATATTGGTGGCAAGTTTATTCCAGATGCCACAAAATTCCCAGGTTTAAATGATTTAACTTCCATCACAAGTATTTTAAAGTTAAAAAGTTTACTAACAGATATGGCATTTCAGTAAATAAATGTAATCTAATATATAGTCATAGTTTTGGTAACTGGATTTAAATATATGCAATTGTCTTCTTAATATATTCAGTCATTTAATATATTTAACTAATTTAATTGAATAATTGGTTTTAATTGAGTGGCTTCACATAAAAAAAATTTTTCTATACTGGGGGGGGGGGGGGGGGGGGGGGGGCCCCCCCCCCCCCCCCCCCCCCCCCCCCAATTTTTATTAGGGGGGGGGGAAACCGGAAGGGTTCCACTGGTTGGGTTTGGGGACCCCTAACCGGGAAAAACCAAAAGAAGAACAACAATTAAGGTTTAAAATTTTAAAAAAAACCAAAAAATTTTGGGGGAAAAAGCAAAAGTTTATATGCAGACAACTTTGTGTCTCTCTGTATACAGGAACACTGTCGTCATTGGGTGTGGCGTTCAATGATCAATGCCTCTTGTCTTCTTTTCTTGAACCACTATCTGGTTTTCCTTATCTATATTTTGAACTGTTGGTAATGGGTGAATTTCCTGTATTATAAACTTCATCATTTTTCTGATGTATCTTTCAAAGTCTTTCATATGTCAATACCATAATGTTTACTAATCCCCAGTGCAACAATTTTGCTTATACCTTCCAGTATACAGTCCTTCTACCCAATGGTAGCACATGAGTTTAACTGTTTTGATGATTTTGGAAAATCTACGTTGTCTGTTTCTCCCGCCATTCAATGGACTTTGTATAAATTAACGTGTGTTAGCCCATTATCTTGGGCTTATTAACTTTTCATCTCGGTTTGAATTCACCTCTTACGCTCCTGCATTAAGTTTCTGATCAACCACGGTTCTTCGAAGTTTCTCTCTTGCAATATATTTGTAGCTTTTCACATTTCTTTTATTCATCTGAATTTTCACATATAATTCTTTCTTTCTTTGTTTCAATTTGCTGCGATTTTATCCATACAGTTGATTTCCATTCCTGTGATGCCTGGAATGTATTCACTAATTAAGTAGAAGTCATCTTGGTTATTCTCCTCACTCATTTCAAACTTTCCCTTTCGTTTGGTCTTTTGGTCAGAAGATATGTGTGAGTCCCATTGCAGATCTATTTTATATAATCAGGTTGAGGAGGCATCCTCATTAGGTGAGGAATATATAATCTTGGTGTGCGTTTTCTCAATCATTGGTGAGCATGAAGCATGGTTCCTTTACAGGTAAGTAATGATAGGTGCAAAAATTTCCCAGTAACCCAAGCAACAAAATAGACACTAAACCCAACTGCTGATCCAAACAGAAAACCTTGAAACCAGGGGTTCCACAACTGTTTTGTACAGAGATAAATGTTTGTGTGTATAACACTTCTAGAATAAAAACATTCACAAATATTCAGTTTAAATAACCCCACATAATGAATTACATAGCCCATCAACACACCTACCAATTTAAATGTGAGTTCCTCATGTGGTGAAATACATAGTCTATGTAAATGTAAACTAAGAAAACTCATTTCAAACCTGGGGTGAGGTGGCGTTTAATTCAGTTCATGGTGCAACTCCCTCCATTCTACCGTAAAAAAATAGTCCCCCAGTAAATTCTGCTGTGGTATTGATACCAAAAAAAAAATAACATAGTGGATAATTTTCTCCATGACAATATAATCGTTAATGGTTCTCCCTCTGCTTGATGTCAATATTTCTTAAATATATTCTTTGGGCTTCTAGATGGTTTCCCAACATAAAGCATTGACAAACCATAAATCACTCTCGTTGATTTGGTTGAAAAAATAGTACCCTGTTTCAACCTACTAATAAGTACCTCATGTTCTCTAAAATGTACTGGCACAGTGCCGCACCACATTTATAAGTATATATCTTGTCATCTTTTTCTAACATGTTCTTAATGCATTTAGCTTTTCAGTAATAAATACCGGTTTGGTTCCCAGGATATCAGATATCATTCAAATGCTTGAAAAACAAGCCAATTTTGGTTAATAATATTCTAGAATGTAACCATATTCTTCAGTGTAAGTGGTAATGAATGAACAATTATAATCTTACCATTTGTTTCTCAGCTGATAAACCAAAGTTTTATTGTCTAACAAAATGTGAATCACCTCTTTCTGCTGTCTCTTCTGAAGGACTTCCCTCCATATTAAATCAACTAAATCCGGGGAGGGGGGGTAACCTCTAGTGGTAAACATCCCTTTTAAATTTACACATTCTTTGAAAAACATTTCTTCACTAGAAATAATCTTGAATGGCTAACCTATTATGTATTTCCCCTTAATGATTTCCTGTTTTGATGCATCGGATGACAACTACTATACTGTATGTGAGAGGCTGTTAGAGTATGTTAAGCTTTCCTAAACACTGTGCTATGTATACTTTTATCCATGTCATCCTTGTAAATAAGCACATCCAAATAATTAATTCTTACTGTTACTGAAGTGGTATGTAAACTTTAAGTAAGAGGGGTAGTAGAATGTAAGTATTCCAAAATCTATCAGTGTCTACTTTACTAGTATCCCAAGCAATAAAGTAATAGTCATTCAAAAACCTTTTACATATAAATAATAAGTAAACATTTTCATTGTTAAATATAAACCCTGCTTTTCCATTGAAGTAATACTATGTTCGCAAGCACTGGGACACAGTTGGCCCATAGCAACCTCTTTTTGTTGAAAGAATTGCCCATCCAGATGAATAAAATTGTATTTCAGAACCATGTCTAACAATACATCAAGCACATTAATTTCATTAACGTTAAAATTTCCCTTACGCTAATGTGCAATAACATTAAATAAATTTACTATATCCATAATGTAACAAATGATTAAACTAGTACTGTACTTAACTTTCTCAATTTTTCCAGAAAATCCCAAGAATCTTTCATAACATAGGAGTAACCAGACACCACGACATTTTACTTTTGTCTATATATACAACCATAGGGGTGAGTGATAGAAGTTCTAGCACACTCACAAGGAGAATCCCACAAACATTTATGTATTTTGGGATCCCAAAAGGGGACCACAGGGAATTTAACTTCCTAAATTCATACACTTCTCTAGAAATTTCTTCTTGTTCCAACATGTCTATCTGGTACCCTAGATAAGTCTAAACATGGCTTTGGAGATTAAACATTCTTCACAAGCAGGGCCAGGGAGAGATGAACCATTTACCGTGCTGCCTGTGTCCATTAAAAGACATAGATGCCAGACCAGGGAAGAATTTCCTGTTCCACTATCAATTGTCCTAGTCACTCAAACTGGTTATGAAGGATGTCTACTTCACATGGATGGCCGAGCCTTTTCCAGAGAAGAGGTAGAGAAGGTCTCTGGGATGCATACCTGTCTACGCCATCAGGCCCTATTTATATCACAAAATGGTATATGTTCATAGTGGAAGATACTAGGTTTGTGTGGCCAGGGTAACTATTAAAGAAGTGAGCTACTTCACAATTACACCAGAAAAGAGTGAACACATCTGATTCACACAGTACACACAGCATCGTCAGTGACATTCCATCCCCTTAATCATCAGCACTAGCTCCTTGCTAAAACAATGGAGCTTTAATTGAGATTTGAACCCCAAGAACCTCTCATACTTAAAATGAGAATCATAACTTCCTAGACCCTTGAAGCGCAAGCTCTTTGCCCCAAACACTAGGCTTATCCAGTCTGCTAACTTTGTTGCAAAACCTAGTAAATAACTCAAGAGCAGAGTCAAACCCTGGATTTTGCATCTCTGAGGTAAAGAACTTACACATTTGCCAACCTGCAGCATTCTTACTGTCAGAAAATTCACTCCATTCAGATTTAAAAGCCCCTTGATTCCATTACCTATTACAGAAATTGCCATTTGAATGCATTGTTATGGATATTGTTGGACCAGTAGTAAAATCTAGGAAAATGTATTAGTTAATACTAACAACAATGGACTATGCCAGAAAATATATGGCAGATGTACCATTATGCTTTATTGCCAAAGAACTGGTACTGTTATTCTCTACATTGTGTGCATCCCTGAAGATATACCAACTGACCAAGATATTCTCTTTATGTTGTATTGCATTAATTATACCAATGATTTAAGGTTAAGCAGCTAATAATATCAGTCTACCATCTGCAGATTGCTGGATTAGTAGAGAAGTTCATGTTACAAAAAACTAACTGATGCAGGGGAAGAGAGTTGAATCAGTTATTACCTACTTTCTGTCTGCAATAACACTGACAAGTTTTACCTTGGTTTACTATATCTGAACACTTGATTGGCAGGTATTCCAGAAGGATTGCTTGACATTGCTAAAGAGACTTGGGAAGTTGAGATGATAATATTTGAAAGTGCAAACAGTTTACATGATAGCATAAAAGCTGCTTGTGCCCACATTAAAGTGGCACTTTCAGAAAGCCTAAAACAACTTGCCAACATCAGTTCTATAAAAAGAATGTCTAACTAGAAATATGACCAGCAGATCAGTTATTATTAGTAGTAGTACTTTCTCCATGGCAATACATTTTCTGACTACGGGACTGGGCCCCTTTGAGGTTACTGAAAGACTATACATAGTGAACCACAAAAAGTAAGACAACCAGCAAAGATAAAACTATATCAAGATTTATCACATTAATGTACTAAAGCCATGAAAAGAAGTAGAAAGTACTGTGGTTACTTTGCAGAGTTGACATTCATATAGAAGAGCTTTAGTGAATCTTCATTTGAAGTACAGGAAGAACGAATCTGTCATAAGTACAAAAGAAGAAAATCAGATAATTACTAATAGGAAATAAAGGTGTCTTCTGATAAATGACTGGGGGAACCTATAAACTAACAGAACAGAACATATACAAAACATGCAGAATGAAGGTTAATCCAAAACCTTATAGGAGTACTATTCACAGAAACAAAAGTTCAAAAGATGTGTTCCAGTTAGGAGGAATAGAAGGCCACAGTCACACAGCCAACAGAGAACCCCAAGAGTGTTGGTTTGCAAAACCTAATAGAAGTATCTAGTTCTGTAAACTTTTGAAAAGTTTGATGTGTGCAATGCCTGCTCTAGAAGCTTACAATGAACAAAGGAAAAAAAAAGATTCTTTTAACATTTGAATTGATAAAAAGGTATTGGCAGGTACCTAGCTCTCCCCTCTCTGCTGTAGGAGAAAAAACTTTTTTGTAAACCATGAAGCTTGTTATTTTATTATTCAGCGCTACCACTTGGCCAACATGGAGCTACAGCCACTCTTTGCAGACTGTTGGATAAAATACTGAAACCCTGGATTCATTATATGCTGACACATATCTAGATTATGTGGTCATCCATACAAAGGATTGGAAATCTCACTTATAAAAATGTAAATGCTGCCTTTGTTTGCAATATTATTTAAGAAGGCAGGCATCAATGCTAAAACTAAACTAGGCATGGTGTGATTAAGACTACAACAAGAGAAAGTAGAAATATTAAAAAACTCTCCTGTACCCACCACTAAAATTCATATGAAGGCTTTTCTTGGATTAACTGGGTGCTATAGAAAAGTTGTACCCAATTTTATAATGTTTCCCTGCCTGTTGACAGAGATTAAAAAGAAAAGCTCTTATCAATAAGCAATGGTCTCTTGGAGGTAAATAGAGCATTCAAAATGTGGAAAAGAATATTCTGTTTTGAACCAGTGTCAGTGACTCCTGATTTTGCTAAGGGTTTACTTTACATACTGATATATCAGAAGTGGGTATTGGGAGCAGTAGGATACGAGGATATTTAAGGTGAAGAGCACTGTCTGTGTTGCAGCAGGCAAAAGTTAAGTGATACTGAAAAAAGTTACTCAGCCTTCAAATGAATCACATAGTAAGTATACTCTTAGGTTGCTGCTTTAACCTGGTGACTGATGAAATGAGTATTAGGCTAGTTTTCCTTATGGGCCATTTAAGCCTAGCCAATTTCCTACAAAGATGAGAATCAAACACAGTATTTTGTGTCTTGAGGTAAACTTACCTTAACCATTATGCCATTTCCCAACCTCCATGTACTATTACAATGGCTGAGTAAGCAGCAAGATGGAATCACCACTATAGCCCTTTTAATATGCTGTCACCCATAGACCCGGACTGCTAATATGCATTCTGATGAGTTATATGGGTCTTAGAACATATCTATATGACTTTAAAACTGATGGTCTTGTGCTTGGATGGGGTAGTTTTGATATTTGTTTTTTGTAAAAAATGTGAAACTGGAATACTCATTTAAATGTATAATGATTGTGATTTATGTCTTTAAAAGTCCAACACCTATTTAGAAAGGTAATTCATTTTTAAGCTAACAAAATAATAAACTCCATATTAGTTCTGTACAAATGGAATTAGCCTCAAAGAGAAATCAAGTTGGTTCTTCTAGTGCAAGGATCATTTTGGGGTTGTATTGCTTGGTATTTCAGATGTCTTATACTGCCCTTCTCATTATTTATTTTGAGCAGAGAGCTGTACCTACAACCACAATGTTTATATTCTTTCTCACAATTTATTAAGCAACTCTGTCTTTCATTTAGCTCCTGATCTGCCTGATTAACTTTCTTTCTTACTATTGCCTTTGAACAATTTTTCATTTTGGTTTTAAACACACCCCATCTTCCCAACCATGCTGCATTGTCATTAAAAGCCATTTTCCAATATTTTGCATTTGCATGTCTTTTTCCCCCTTCGGTGTTTGGATATTTAATCAGTAGAGAATCAGTTTTCCACCTGGGGTTGCAACTATCATGCAGACATTCAAGGCAGAGTAATCCAACCACACAATGGGTTTTATTTCAGTTTCTTTAACATCCTGCAACATGGACATGGCTACAAACCAGAAATCTAACATTCTTTCACTCCCTACCCTGGGCACTAAGTATGTGCAATCTTTGGTTAGTGGATGGCATTCATACCATGAAACTAGAAGCTCCAAATCCTCCATAAAGTGTTTTAGTTTTCAAGTAGTTTTAATCCACGTTGCTCTGCCTGAGAGAATCCTATCTCTGTGTTGAAAACAGCATTAAAATCTACTGCTACAATACACAGATCTATTTTGTATCTATACTTTTGAAGAGACAAAGTAAATTCCAAAAATGTCTGGGGTCATCCTCATTGGTCCATAGATGTTATCTTAGACCAGTTTGCCCACTAGGGTCTTAATGAGCATAATTATCCATCTCCTTTGTGGATTAGTTTTCTCTTCTTTATTCCCCACCCATTGTTTCATGAATCAGGATAATTGCACCCATTTTTGCTTTGCTGTGGAAACTCCCCACTCCTCCTCATTTCCATCTTTTTAAGATTACTTTTTATCTCAGGGCCTTAAATTAGATTCCTGTAAACACATCACTTCTGTCCCCTGTTCCTTTATGTATTACATAACTCAATTATTTTTCTGGAAGCAGAAATCCCATTGTGTTTAAGAAAAATAGAAGAACATGGTTATCTGTAGAGATACAAGTGTCCCTTGCATCTTTGTAGAAGTAAAGTGTTGCTATTTCTATTGGTAACCCCACTGTACATGTAATTTGTGGATCATCCCTTATTATTTGTGGATTATTATGCATTTCTATTCAATATAAAAATTTCCCTTGCCTTGTAGATTAAACTGCTGGTTGGGGAAAACATGCTATACAATATATTTAACACACCCCTTCCATCCAAACTGTCATTTTATTTTTACCTTTAAAACTGAACACATATAATTTATATAAGCAATGTAACAATAGAACATTCTTCATAACGGTAGAGTCATATTATTAATTAACAAGATATCAACCTTTAAATAATTAAAAAAATATCCAAGAGTGTTAAAAATGGGTTGTTTTTCCCCAAGTTTCCCAGTGACAAAGCTGAATGCACTCTATGCTCAGAGTGAATCGCTTAGTATGGGAAACAGAAGAATGACAACAGTATAATCATGCATTAACTAAATAGTCATCCATTTAAAGAATTGTTGTTGTCCCTTTTTTTGTGAGATTATTGAGCCATTAAAGCTGCAGTTATTCCATGCAACTTTGTACAATTCTAACGGCTCTACTTCAGACCAACTGAAATACCACACAATCGAATTTCAAAACATTGAGATGAAAATAACAAAACCTAATATCGTCGAAGACTGACATTGTCAAAACTGGGAACATCGAACCAGGTTCTCCTCATGTGAGGGAGTACACAGAGAAGCTTCTGCATTTAAAAGCAGTATTAAATAACAAAACATTGCTTTTCACCATTTGGAATGGAGATCGCAGTACGGTGGGGATCAGGAATTTTACCCTTATTCCACTGTAATGCGATCTCGGAGTTGGTATATATAATATATAGGGGATGTGGGGGTGCAGAGGGGCTTGCCCCCCCCCCTGCAAAACTGTTGAAACAGCTATTTTTTTTGTTAAGTGATGTTTTTAAATGGAGGAGGTGCTCTGACTGCAGCCCGATCATACTGAAAGAGTTCTGTGTTCTTGGTTTGATGTTCCCAGTTTCAACAATGTTGGCTTTCAATGACATCATTTTTCATTATTTTCATCTCGATGTTTTGAAATTTGATCATGTAGTATTTCGATGGTCTGAAGCAGACCCATTCTAACTACAAGATTTCAATCTCTCACACTTCAAAAATCTAGACTGTCTGCTGTTGTGCTTTCAAAGTGCAATGTTATAGCCAGAGGTAAAGTGGCCTTACATATCAATGGGTCATTTGGCTGCCTTAATAAAGCCTCTCTCTGTTGTATTTTATGTTCCATTCTGGTTTAACATATCATCCTTTGGATGAAACATTAAATCAAGTCCTCATCTGATTGAGTTGGCGGTAGCTCAAGTGTATGTAAAAGATACCATAGCACCTATTGATAAGAGTATGTGTCCTGTATTTTATCTATTTACAAAATATAGATATTTACATTATTTACACTACATAAATATATGTGACATGTCAAATTCTTGCCAACTCAAAAACAAATCATTCTTAGATTCCTTCGTTCTTGTTACCATAACCAAAACCAAAATCGAATTTTTAGTATTTCTGACCTATACCAAACTTTATTAAAACATAACTTCTTTCATTCTTGCTATCTAAATATTCCAAATAACAGAAAATAAAATTAAATCCATTTTTCAACACATTGCCTACTTTTAACACCATAATACCCATATAGAATAATATTCATATTTAAATACTCCACTTTTTATATGACCTAAAAATACATAAAAATTTTATTTTCATAATGTTTTCACCCTGACACAAACCAGAAAACACATTCAGAAGTTTCCAGTTCTTTATAGAATAAGCATTCTTTGAGATATTATTTTGTATAACATATTTCCCCTTCACTGGCAGTTTTTATATGACCTAAAAAATACATTAAAGATTTATTTTCATAACATTTTCACCCTGACACAACCCAGAAAACATGTTCTAGAAGTTTCCAATTCTTTATAGAATAAACATTCTTTGAGATATTATTTTGTATAACATATATTCCTTCACTGGCAGTTTGTTTAGTCCTAACCTTCATAGAATATCCTGGCATTCTTCTAAGTTCCTAAATCTATTTTAGCCCTAACTGCATCAACAATATTCTTATTTAATTCCTCCCAGGCATTCACAACATAATATTTATTTAAAATATCTGTATACTACAATTTCCTCTTGCAATTAACATTATTAATATCTAACTCCCATAGTCTTATTTTTGATTAATAATTAGTTATTTCCTTAGTCTCTTCATTTCTTGTAATTTTTCCTTTACACCTCTCCCATTTCCTGTATTTAACCTTAAGAACCTAAGCTATAATTCCTTTGTTTTTACTTTTTTCTTTCAAAGCACTACATAAATTGATAGATTCTACAAAATCAGTATAATTTATTAAACCTAAACCCCTTTATCTTCATCCAGACATAAACCACCTATTTTCCCATGATTCAATATATAAACCCCCAAAACAGAAAAAAACAGCTTTACTATCTATCTTTCTTTTTTACTTAAAAATCATATATACTCTAGCTAAATATCCTGTTTCCCCATAATAATTAATCAAATAAACTCTCTTTTAATGATAATCTAAAAGCCTTCCATAGATTAGAAATAATTTTGATGTTCTCATTTTTCCCACTGTAAATTTGCTACTTCCTTGTTATTGAATGCCATTTCCAATAAATTTACTTCATTTTTAGAAAATGTAACACCTTCTATATTACCTACCTCACCTATCCCTCTACTTTGTTTATTTAATCCTAACCCCTTTTCCTAAAGACACTTATTAACACATCTCAGCATCCTTTCCACCCATACTCTGTTCTTTGCCTTAATGATAATATAATTTTCATATGATAAAACATTTGGAATCAAAACCCCATTTCTAATATAATAAACCACTTCACTCATATCCTTTATTATCTGACATCCTATTGCATTCATAACTAATGAAACAGTATCTCATTCATGGGACAACTTTGCCTTGATCAGCTCTTCATTATCCAACCATTTACTAAAACCATAATTCTAGTGTCACTATATACTGACTGTAACACACTTTACCTTTTAACCCGTATTCATCTAAAATATCCATAAGCTTTTGTGATCAGGACAATCAGATGCCCTTCTCACATCCCCACTATCATGCTTATCTTATCTTCAAAATTCAAAATCTCATCCAAAATTTCCTTTAATACCAGATAATCATAACATCTCCCCTTAATACCAAAGATACTCTTGACTGAAATATCATTAAATCATAAGTGTAACAATTTCATAAATATCTTATAATCCTTAATATTCAACATAATAGACCTTCAATTATTTATTTCATATTTCCCACCTTTCTTCTTCCATATACACTTGATACCCTCTTACACACATCATGTTTAACAGAGCCTATAGCTAGCCAGTCATTAAATACATTTACTAATAACCCTTTCTGTAATTCTTTGAGCATTTTGTATACATCATAAGCAATACTATTAATACTAGATACAGAATCCTCTTTCATATTACTCAAAACTAAATCTAAATTTAACAGATTATTTTTTCATTAAAGCTTCCTATAGCCTTATCAGAGAACTGTTTAACAACCCATCCAGTACTCTCACAATAATTAAGCTTTACGTATACCATTGTAACAAATGATTATCAAATATATAAATTGTTTCTTTTTGTTTATATTTAATATTCCCCATCTTCATCTTCCATGTCTTTTCTCATACCTAGATCATTTCTAACCACCTTAGCCAAAAAACAGAAACTTCCTCCTTTTATCCTTTCAAAAATACCTTTGTTTATATAATGATCTTTTGATTCTATTTTTATTTTCCTGAAACATCTTTCTCAAATTTAATAAAAACATCTAAATTATTCAATGTTTTAGAATGCAACTTGTAATAATAATCCATATATATTTTCTTTTTTTTAATTCCAACTCTAAAAACACTTATATTCCTCCTTAAATACAATCCACCACTCTGAATAGGATGAATAAAATTCCCTCATAGAACTATAATCTTTCCATAACTGAACTATTGCTCTTTCTAATACATACTGATCCATGAACCTACCAACTATTCTCATAATCCCTTTATTTTTAATTATCTCCTGCCTGTTATGAACATATTCCATCCAAATGGTTTTATGATGTGAACATTCATTTAACATAACCCCACATTCTAGCCCAATAACATTTGTCAAATAATAAGACAGAATCTATTTCAATTTCACAATTCCTTCTTTTGTAAGTACACAGATTGTTAGACTACATTTCAACCTTCCATATTTCATAACTTCTCTCATTTTTTTAACATATATCCTTTTCATTCCTCTTATTTTCCTTAAACTACAATGTAAATTCTCCATTAAAGCAATTTTTATAGTCACCATTAAATATGGTTTTACAGTCTCAAACAAGCCTCTTTCTTTCATAATAGTATAAGCATAAACACATATCATGTTATATATGTCAAGGCCCAGTCTCAAATCAACCACTATAACTCTATCAACCAGTTCAATATGAAACAATCTAAATTTTTTATTTCTTCATTAAACAAAAAGACCACCCCAGAACAGCTATTTTTTTCCAAAATTCCAAATAATCTTCCTATTTCATAATACTTCAACCCGTAATCTATCTTTTTTTAAATAAATCTACCGTCTTGCTAGCACTAATTATAATATTGTAAACTGGCAATTCTTCTAGTCCTATTTATCCAACTATTAACATTTACAGAAACAATTTAAGTATTGCTGAAAGATTTTTAAACTTTCCTTTCCTTACCTTTACCCTTGCACCAATAGATTTTTTTTCTTACATCCTGAACATTTATTTTCTTCTACTTCAGACCTATCACTCTCTTCATCATCAAAAACACTTCCTACTTCCCCATTTGCTTCATATAAATCAGCTTGAGTTTCATTAACATTATCAAAATTACTGCCTATGTTATCACCTGTATTGTCAAATACAACATATTCATTTACTTCATACTCATCCTCATCATTATTTTGTTGTACACTGCCAATATTCCCCTTTTTACAAAATACTACCACTTCTATTACTAATCTGTCATCTTCAGCTTCATTTTGCTATGGAATCCTAACATTCTCATTTCTAAAACAACCTTCATTTACTTTTGTGAAAATCAAATAAAAAAAGTCCCTATCTATTACAATTTCTGCATATAATGAATAAGTATAAGAAGGTATGTAGAACTTGTCTCTCTATTATACTTTCTTATACATATTCATCATATTCCCTTCTCTCTCTCTCTCTCCACATTCGTTGTACTTTATTTTCTCATGGTCACTAATAGGGTGTGTAAATTCTCCACAAAAATACCATGCTTTAAGTTGTCCAATATACCTTATATTTCCCCAATTACCAGCCACAAAATGGCACTAAGTAAATGCTTCACAACATCATTTTCAGCTTTTAAGATCGTCCATTTACCACCCCCATTCCATAATCCCCATTTATCTTTTCCTTATCAATGTTTGAAACAGAATGACACATTTAAAAACATCTTTCAAGTCCATTATATCAACTTTATCAGTTCTGAATTGAACTGTACATTTTAAGCCTATTTCCTTGTCCAGAAAATATTAAGTTATTCCATGGAATTCATTCTTTTCTTCACAATTTATTGAATAAATCATCAGTCTCAAATGTCACATCACAAAAATGGTCTTTACCCAAGTGTTTTAAAAATCTTATGGTTTTTGCAGTGAATCTCAAAGGTAATCTTACATTGTCTCACATGTAAAATCAGTAGTCACTTCACTTTACTAAGTCTGACAATATATCTCTTCTTTTACTTAATGTCACAGTACCTACTGTTTTGTTTTGTGCCACCAACTAATTCCACATACATTTTTTTGTTAATTCCTTTTCTTGCATTTTTTTACTAACTTCTTTATCACTGCAAACGTTTCCACAAAACCATCAACCACTTTTTCTGCCAACTATGACAACAACATATCCAACTCATCACCAGGCTCTTCCTTGTTCATTAAAGGTATGAGCTGTGAATCCTTAAGACCTCCTGTTGATAACACTGGCACTTCAGGTTAAAGTGAATCCAGCTTACAGTCAACTAATTGCTGACTATTTGCACATCCCATATTTGTAACAATCATTCTGTCTGTAATTTTGATAAGAACCATTCAGTTCTCCACATCAAAAATAACACATTCTCCTTCTCAATCATCACCTTCTGTAGCACACAAACTCTCCTTGCTCTCTGCCATCTTTCTACTTCTCCCAGTCATATTTGCACCAGTAACAAAGATAGGAAATACACAAACATAGACATGCACAACAGATGTCAGTCTATGGTAATCTCTTCGCAAATGAGTAGAGGAAGTCCTTGATGCCCTGGCCAAATTTCCCCAACAATGTAAATGCTACCACAGGTCTGCCCTGAAAAGAGTCTAGTGGGACTAACCCTGTCAACAAAGAATAAATAAAGTAAAATAAAATAAACCTCTGAAATTGGATTTGATTAGAGACGGGCTTGATGGCTTGGCTGTCTTCTTGGATAATACGATTATTTGACCATTACTGTTAGAATTTCCCTTCAGAGGTTCCAAAAATAACTTTATCTTAGTGTCTAATTTATGTGTTATAAAGTTCTTAATTTCCTCTGGGCTGGTGAAGCTGAATGATTGTACTCCTTTCTTTATTACTACAGCAGCCTGGAAATGCAACTGCATTGCAAAACATTTTTCCCTGAAGTGCCGAAGATATGTGGCAAGATCTTTACATTTCTGAAATAGTGCTGTGCTATAATCTGGCACCGTTCATACCACTATACCTGTTAACTGCAAGTTTCATCCCAAATGCCTTGTTTTTTGCAATGTGTTTTCTCTATTTATGTAGTTTAGAAATTAGAATATAGATTACCTGGGGAATTTACTGTTACCAGTTTTAAGGGCAATCATATATGCTGTTACAAAAATCAGTGCCTCTTCCCTACATGAGATCCTACAAAGTTCAGCAACAATAAATCCATGAGGATCATTGCCGCCAACTTTTTAAGGTTGCCCTAGTATGCATTGCAAATATTATTTCACCTGGCCTGATTTTAAAGATTATCCAGTTTTAAGTCTATATGTGTATCTGCTGTTGTTGCTTGAATGAATTTTAACTGTAGTGTATAAATATTCCCTGAGTTTTTAGTGATATCCTTCTGTTGTGCTGTAAGTATGTTATGCAAGTACATTAGCTGGGCTTCATGACTGGTTGTTGTCACATTAATATGGTCCACTGCAGAGGTTTGGAACATCTTGGTGAGTGCTGTAATGAATCCTTTAATTCATTTAATATCTAATTACACTGGCATAATGGTTAAGGTCTTTGCCTCTCATGCACAAGGTACAATCTTCGATCCTGCCCACATACTAATGTCTGTTTGAAGTTTGCGTGTTCTGCCTGTGTCTCTGTGGGATTCCTTCCACCTCCAAAAAACATGCTAAGTGTTTCAATGTCAAGCTCACCAAAGAATGGAGGTGCTGGCAGTAGCACAGACTCTAGATGGTACCCCATAGGGGAAGAATTGTATAGACTAACCACTTCAGGCATCAAGTGGGATGCACAGTATCCTCAAGACAGGAGAACATGGATCATAGACTGCACACTGTGGCAGAGCTAGCCACTCAATGGTGTAAAAATATGTCTATAAGTAATCCGATCATGTTGACCAAGCTTGCCAAAATGGGCATGGGTATTTGCTGGTGATAACATAAGGGAGTTAAGAACCTAGGCCTACTCTGAACTATGCCAGGGAACCATGCTAATGGTGGGAGGTGTGCATGTGCCCCTATTGGTTCATGAGTGCCTGCTATAAAACCCAGCAGCCCTAGGTCAATAAGCTACTGGCCGGGTGGTGTTCAGTTGCCCTGGGATAGCTTTGCTGAGTGAAAGCTGGACATAAAACCAATCAACCTGCCAACTAAGAATTGCTATGCTGAATGTATGTTCACTGACAGCACAATGCTTGGAAGTGGATGGACATGAGACAATATGGAAGGACAGCGCTGCAAAGCCACTTGGCTTGGGGTCTAGAGACTACTACTCAGCTAGATATGGTGTGAGAATTGTGCTTAGGGAAAGGCTTCAGAAACAGTGAGGGATCTCATCAGAATTAGTGACACACTCACTGCAATCAGACTCCAGTATAATGACAGGGCAGTATTCATAATCTCAGTCTATGCTCCACAACAGGGTTGTGATAGTGAGGAAAAGACTACATTTGCAGGATCTACCAGATAAAGCAGGACAACATGAACTAGTGTTGATAATCATGATGATGGTGTTGTTAATACAGAATAATCAAGCAGTCACCCATCTAGTGACCACCTATGGCAGAAATACGGATCTTTTACTTAATAGCATGCAGAGACATTGGAATATACTACAGGCTGATGAATACCTTTCCACAATTTTGGGTGAAAGGTGTCTGTTTTCATTCCGTAAGGGGAGGACTATCAGTTCCCAGCTAAGCCACTATAAGCACATTCTCAGAGGCCCCAATAATTTTAGTCAAAGAACGTTGACTGGGGACCCTCTAGTAGGTTGTGTACCTTGTAGTCACTGTACTCATTGTAAGAATGCTAGAAAAACAAAGGATTTTACTAGTCATAATACAGGCAATTTTTGATATCCATTTTTTTGCTAACTGTGGGTCTGATTGACTGGTGTTCCTAGCTACCTGTACTTGCTCTGCATTCTATGTTGGTCAGACCTCTAGACCTCTAAGGATCTGTATTTCTGAACATTTAAGTGAAATCAGGAATAAAAACACTAATGCCTTATTTAAACATACTAATAAATATCCCAGTGCTTCCTTTAAATTCATAGTTATAGATCAAATCTTGGGCAATAGGGCTATTAAAGCAGGTTGGCATATCCTTTTAAATGTGAAGGAAAATAAATGGATAGTTAAATTGGGTGCATTATTTCCAACTGGACTAAATGAAAATTTGTGAGGAATCAATGGTTGTTGAACATGCATTTGCATGAATGGCATTTAAATGTGTCTAACATTATTCACTTTCACACTGATGAAGGTACGTAATAGTGTTAGCCAAAACTGGTTTGTTGCCTTTGACTACCTATGTTTTTATAGGAGTGTAATAAATCCACAGTTTGCCACTGCCTGCTGGCTTCATTTTTGGTGTTATGCTTTGGTGTTTTAGAACCCTGCAGCTGCCATACATGCAAGAAACATTTTACTTATGAAACATAAAAGAACAAGCAAAATAAAAATTAAGCCACAACTGATTGTTAACAAAACAAATATATATATGAATGTATGCATCTATCATGCAGAAAATAATTGAAAAATTAAAGCTGTCTATGAGTACACACAAGTTAATACAGAACTCCACACACAAAAAAAAGTACATGAAAAACAATGCTAAAAGTATGTAAGGAGGACAACACGTGTGTAACTCTGTAGTACACTGGAATATTAAAAAGAATTTATACTTTTCAAATAGAAATGGAAAAAACTTTTGTTGGATATCCATTTGAGTGTAAGGCGGGCAGGTATATATCACAGACTTAAACTTTATAGGCTACAAATATAAAATGCTTAACATTGCTAATGACAATACTCTTCTGCAATAACAGATCAGATTCACAAAGATTCCATGATGTTAGGTAACATTCTTTACAAACATTTTAATGGAAAGAAATAACTGCTACACGTGGCTATGCCAAAAGCAATGGGCACACAATGCAGACAATAAACCAATGGCTGTATTGTGAAATGCAATCCATCATTAAGGTTAAAATAGAAGAAGGTTAAAATAAAAGAATATTAAAACAATGCATATATGAGCATATTTATGAGATCAGTAAAAATTCACATACCAATGCACTTTATAGACACATAGAGAAAAATCCAATACATAAATTCAAGTTTGTAGTATTAGAACAAGTTCGACAAACTCCAAGGAAAGGTCCTTGGAAAATAATTTTAGAATCAAGGGAATATTGGTGGCAACTTTATTTAGATGCCACACAATTCCCATGTTTAAATGATTCAACTTCCATCACAAGTATTTTAAAGTTAAAAGTTTACAATAGATAGGGCATTGTGCAATGTTTAATCTAATATATAATCATAGTTTTGGTAACTGGATTTAAATATATGCAATTGTCTTTTAATATAGTCAATCATTTAATATATTTAACTAATTTAATTGAATAATTGATTTTAATTAGTATGTAAGGCTTACTATACAACAAGCTGATTTTATTGTAATGATTGTCTGAGGAAGGCTGGTGTCACAGCCGAAAGCGCTAACCTTTTTTAATAAACTTGGATTTATTTCACAAACTTGGATTATTTCTGGATTGCTTTTGGATTGCTTCTATGCTGCCTATTTCTTTGTGTTATTTGGTTTGGTTTGTTTGCTTTATCTTGTTACAAGTATGGCATCAGGCAGTTCGCAAGAAGTGATGTCAATGGTTACCAGAGCTGAATTTGAAACACTCCAACATTCAGTTCTAAATTTAACACAATTAATACAACAACTGTCAGGAGATATTTCCAGTATAGGAGGGACAATACCAAGCCGCCCTATGTGTATTACAGCTGATAGTGGTGATTGCTTGGATAGTATCCCACCAGGGCAACCTCAATTGGAGCAGCCATCTATAGTGCATAATGAAGAACCAATGCACAGTGAAATACAACTGCAGCGATGGCTCAACCAAATAAATAATAACATAGTGGACATGGACAAACAATTGTCTAATTTTAACACACTTATTGACGACTTTCATGATCTTTTATGGAACTATTGTAAATTAGTGCATGAAAATGTCTACTTCAGAGAGTGTATCAAGCGACAACAAGTTCCTAAGGGGTTAAGGCATTGGAAGTATCCAACGGGGCTTGATGAAAACAGTGCATTGCACAAGGAACTCCTGCAACTTTTTGACCGGCAGGGGTGTGAATTGTTAGACATTTCAATTAAACACAACGGGTATAAGTTGGATGAATTAAACACTCAAATAGCAACATTTGATGCTAAAATAAAACAAAATAAAGCTTACACAGCCTGCCAAAATCAATATTGTGAAGTTTTTACACAGATTCACAATCACAGTAAATTGGTCTCAGACAGGAAAGCCCGCAAATTACATAGAGATCAGTTGGATTATTCCAATGGAAGAGCCTATCCAAAACCCCCATGTGGCCAGCGTCATACTGAACAGCGAGGAGGTGGAGTTGTTTCCTCAAACAATAATGGCAGGCAAACCAATGATGAATCAACAGCAACAAATCAAAAACCAAGCCCTTTAGAGAAAGCTACCCTTCGCAGATCGGAGCGGCTATGCAACAAGGACAATTACCTGGCGAGGGGGAATTCAACATACACATGGAGGAGGCAGAGAATGGGTTCATGTTCACGGAACAATTACAACTATACTTGGTAGGTGAACAAACTTTGTACGGTACCTACCAGCTAGTAACTAATGCTACGGGAGACTACAAAATTTATAATTATAGTGCCATAGCCTTGAATGTTGAACATGCAAACATTTTTAGTAAAGGATGTACATTCATACCAAAGAAGCAGGCAAACGTTACTGACTTAATAACAGAACTGAAGTTATTTACCAGGAAAATGAATTTAGCTGTAATATTTCAGGACGTTGCAGCAACACATAATAATACATTCCATATTCCTAGTAGCTTTAATCCTGGTTTACAACCCAAGATAAAGTTATTTAAAGAGATGTGTGATTTAGATTTCAGACACCAATTGCAACAAAAAGCAACATATTATGAAAGTAATATCACTAAGCAACAACAAAATATGTTAAATGATTTAAAACAAAGAGGTGATTTACGAATCCTGCAGCCTGACAAAGGGGGTGGGCTGGTAGTAATGAATGCAATGGACTATAATCAGCTAATTTTGCAAATATTGTATGAAGATGCATATTTTGAAGCCTCTATTAATGAAATTAACATTTCCATTGCTAGAATTGATTATTATTTGGAGGACATGCTTATGCAAGGGCAAATAACTAGAGAGGCCCATGCATATATGCATGTACAAAATCCCAGAATACCAATTATTTTTGGAGCTCTCAAAATCCACAAGGATTTAGAAAATACACCTTTGTGTCCAATTGTGGATGCTGGGTGTTCCAAAACATACTTCATGGCAAAGTATATAGACATGCAACTGAAGGAAAAATTGTTTGAATTACAATATATTTGTCGTGATTCTTGGGATTTCCTTTCAAAGGTTAACATGTTGAAAATTTCCAATATTCAAGATATTACATTCATTACAGTGGATGTTAAGGATCTTTTTACATGTATACCTCAAGATATAGGCTTGGAATGGTTCACTGAATTTTTTACAGAAAAAATGGTTATAGCCCAAGATGACATCAATACTTTATCACATCTTTTGCAATTGGTATTAAACAATAATTAGCTATACCATGACGGTCATTACTTCAAACAAATTAAAGGGGTAGCAATGGGCTCCCCTGTAGGCACACTGTATGCTAATGTAGTTGTGGCCATGTGGGAAGACAAATATCTGTTTCAGTCACAATCTATACAACATGTGCAAATGTATTGCCGTTTCTTGGATGATCTTTTTTTTCATATGGAGTGGTCCCATAGATGTTATTGATGAATTTATGCAATTTATAAATAATTGCACTGATTTTTTGAAATTTACACATGAAGTGGGACATGACAAGATATCATATTTAGATGTTTTGATAGCCAAAGATACAACACAATGTTATCTAAAAGCTGGCATGTACAGGAAAAACATTTATTCCAATAAGTTTTTACACTTTACCAGCAACCACCCAAAACATGTGAAAAAAGCAGTTATAAAGGGACAAATGGTCCGTGCAGCTCGAATGGTTACTGACATAGATGATTTTATGGAAAAATGTCAATATATTGGTGATATGTTTTTAAATAGGGGTTATCCCAAGAAATTTGTGGATAGTATTATCACTGAAGTAGTGTACAAAAGGAATATAGGGTTTTACAAACCTTTATTATCAAAAGGTAGTATAGTTAACCCACACTTACAGTCAGTGGAATCATCCTCAAATGCAGTACAAATAAAGGAACAACTGAATACAAATAAGTACGGCAATGTAGGTTTTATAACAACATATACCAAGGATTTTGCAGATATTATTCGGCTTATGCGGAAGAATTGGACATTCATCACAGGTGACAGAAATCTAACCAAAATTTTAGGCACACAACCTTTGGTTACTTATAAAAGGGATCGGAACCTGAAAGATTGGTGCAATGCGTCTTCTAAAATGGTAGAAAAAAACTCAAGGAGAAATGAGAAAATGCAATATGTGTACATATTGCAATTATATTTTAGAAGTGGACCAGTTATCAATAATGGGAATATACATTACCATTCCAGGAACATTATAACTGCAATACAATGGGTGTTGTATATGCAGCAATATGCTCACACTGTTCTGCCTATTATATAGGCAAAACAGAACGAAAGTTAAAACAACGCATATATGAGCATATTTATGAGATCAGTAAAAACTCACATACCAATGCACTTTATAGACACATAGAGCAAAATCCAATACATAAATTCAAGTTTGTAGTATTAGAACAAGTTCGACAAACTCCAAGGAAAGGTCCTTGGAAAATAATTTTAGAATCAAGGGAATATTGGTGGCAAGTTTATTCAGATGCCACAAAATTCCCAGGTTTAAATGATTTAACTTCCATCACAAGTATTTTAAAGTTAAAAGTTTACAACAGATATGGCATTGTGCAATGTGTAATCTAATATATAGTCATAGTTTTGGTAACTGGATTTAAATATATGCAATTGTCTTTTAATATATTCAGTCATTTAATATATTTAACTAATTTAATTGAATAATTGGTTTTAATTAGTATGTAAGGCTTACTACATAACAAGCTGATTTTATTGTAATGATTGTCTGAGGAAGGCTGGTGTCACAGCCAAAAGCGCTAACCTTTTCTAATAAACTTGGATTTATTTCACAAACTTGGATTATTTCTGGATTGCTATTGGATTGCTTTTACGCTGCCTATTTCTTTGGGTTACTAAAATAAAAAAGCCATGGTGGTGCAGCCGTAGCATTGTCACCTCACAGCAAGAGGTTCTCCTGTTTGATTCTCATCTGGAGTACCTTCTGTGTGGAGTCTGCATGTCCTCCCCGCGGCTGAGTGGCGTTTGAAAGACATGCGTAAATGGGCGTACCTTCGTTGAAGGTTGGGCATCGAGCTGGCACCTTGGCACCATAAAAATCTACTGCCAATCATTAGCGGACCGGAGTTCCACTGTGGTGACCCCTAACCGGGAAAAGCCAAAAGAAGAACAACAATTAAGGTTAAAATAAAGCATTTTGCAAAAAGCAACAATATACATTTGCAGCAGGTCAGTTAAATTAGAAACATATTTTGAAAGCAAATAGCAGTATCTACAGTAGCTCATTGGATCCAAACAGCCTCCCCTACAACACTCCCATTTCCTTAACCACACAATTACTTTTATACAGTGCAGATTCAGCCCTCTGAGCACTATGAATATGCAAATGATATATAAACTAATTAACATTCATGAATACTAATATCTGCACTAAGTGCAGGGCAAGTAAACATGGTGTAAGGACCTATATGATTGCATGCACATGCCCTAGCACTGCAAAGGTGAGCATTGAAAAGTTTTACCTGCTAAGGGCTTGCAAGTGTGAATGATTAGTCTGACAGCAGGAACAATCAGTGTTTCACAGTTTGACCTCTTATGTGTACTTAATGAGGGTATATTAGGGAGAACAGACATACAGTAAAATATGGAATTACATTAACTGACTTAGGAGAGCAACATTCCTTCCACTTCTATGAACTGTTTGTCATCACACTTTGTGCCTCTGAGTAAACATTTGTCTGCAATTCCAAGTAAGTGCATTACTCACTGAAGCAAATATCAAAAGCAATGCAAATAAAATTGCATTCCTGTTAGAAAAGCATAGATAAGAGAATGATGCTCACAAAATTAAAAGAAGAAAATAGCTGCAGTGTGACAAATATTTGTTTCATATTATGTGAGGAAATATAAGCTTAACTTTGTCACTATCCAATCCATCCACAGATCTACTGGCAAATTGCAAAAGACAACTTTCAGAACTTGGTTCTGTTGCACCTTTACTGTGAATTGCTACAATGTTGCATCTTTAGTATATGTAATCTATGTTTTCTTCTTCCTAGTGTATTTCTGTGACTGTAGTGCAGAGATGGTGCTGTGTTTGTTAATGTAGTGATGTTTAAAAGAACATATGTTGAGGAAACATCACAAATGTGCATTTTGACTACTTGCTTCATAGTATTGCTTTTTTATTTATTTATTTTTTTATTTTTCTCTTGATCCTTTGTACGTTGTTTGGTATTGCACACTTTTGACTGGCAGCAGTCCCTAACAGTGCTTGAAAGTTCACTTGCTAAGGTAAAAAAATTATAAATTTAATTTTGAATGCAGTCAGTAGTGCAATTGAGACTGGTGTTGGTGAACTTTGGTCAGCACTCTGAATAGTACTTGATGAAGAAATTCTAATTGTTAGCTAAATTTCTCAGTGACAAAAGGTGTAAGTACAATAAACTTAGAAAAAGAGGACAGGTGATGAAGTGTTTGAATCCAGTTTGCAAATACTTTTACAGTGGAGGTCAAAATGACAGTTGCCATGACAATTTGATTAGGAATATAACACTAAACACAAGTGAATATCATAACTATGTTTATTGCAATAAATGTATCATTAATGCTTGCTACATAATCCCAATATAATGTGTAAAATATGTTAAACATGACAATGATGACATTTAACTTGCATAGGTATGATGCCCACAATACTTTTGTTATAATTATTATGGCTCACCAGAAATCAAACACGGGTTTAGGACAGTATTTGTTATGAAGTATTATGTAACATATCAAAACATGTGTTAGTCAGGTCATGGAACTCCATGAATCTAAAATGTATTTACAACCACAAATACTGCCTTTTACACAGAAATACAGTCCCATGACTACTTTAAGTAAAACACATGCAGACATCTCTTAAGTATATCTCCATTTATTCTTAAATAAGTATATCTGCAATTAACAAATCAAAATATAAGTTCTCCTGTGGCACTGACAGTTAAAAATCAACATTTAATATTTTTATCCTTCTTTTTCAAATGGGTTTGATTCCCATGTGAGACTATTCAGTTTTACCAGTTGTAAGTCCCAACAGCCCATTACGTCACAACTCATACTATTATTCCTACAACCAGCAATGATTATAACAAACAATGTAAAACATTTCAGTGTTTAACCCTGAAATGTGTCAATAGGTTGGGCATCACACATGACGAAATTGCACTGCCACATTTGACACCTTCTTTGCTTTTTGATGTAATCACTTCCAGTGTGTCTACTAAGCCATTGCTGTGCTTCATACTACACAAATGCAGCTGGCAGGGTTGTGTGCCTTTGTGCACAAGCTGTTACATGTGAGATCTGAATTGGGTGCCAATTCAGACACATTTCTAGACTGAATTCTGCAGACATGATTGGCAAAGATAGGAATGGGGTTCCATTCAGAGCACAATGGTGGGGAGTTGAGGAGTCCAGGATTTATGTGACACACCTCATCAAGCACTATGATATAGCATTTATTATTCACCCAAGACAGTTACTCATTATGCTTTCATATCTTTTTTTTCTTTTCTCTACTATACAGCTGTAGAAGAGATAGCAGAAAACCATGAGGCACATCAGGAGACACTTGCTCTCCTTAGAGAGGCACAGTGTAAGTATGCATCAAGTCTGAATGCAAGGCAAAGTATTTTCAGTCCCTCACTCTATATCATCTTGAGCAGGCACACCTAAACTTTTATATTAAACATACATGCCTCTTCCAATAGCTCATGGTGTTTGCATTAGGCTATAAGTATACCGGCTTTACTTTGTGGAGTTTCAATATCCAGCAGACATTAGCTTTTATGACTGGATAGTATTTTTAAAATATTAGCTGCAATACTGTATGACATTAGAATTTCAATTTTTGCAAATGCAATTATTAACTTTGAAAGCATTTATCTGGTATGACATAGTCAAATAAATGTTTCTATTTGTCATGTCATAGCATTGTGATTGATTTTTATGACACATTAATGCCTTCCCATTATATCTGGATGTGGCAAAGGTGTACATATTTATTTCTCATATTTGTTTATGTATTACAATAATAAAATAATATGACATGCCATTGATCTTATTCTCTCTTTTTTGTCTACCTCACCCTATCTCTCAGTTTTTTTAATATATTCATTTTTTAGTATATTGCTGCTGAAAACAAAATGACCATCAGCATAGGCAGCTAGACTGACCATTGTGGTTCAGCCCAACATACCTCCATAGATGGCTGCAGTGGTACCACCACAGGCAGCACAGATACCCAAGCACATCTGGGTCACAACTTGTCAACATTGCCTCCACAACTCCTGCCTTACCTGCTCCTCCTGAATCAGGTAGCTCTGCCTCAGTTGCTGATGCAGTGGTACCCTCCAGGAGCAGTAGTAGTAGAACTGGAGATTTTGTCACCCATCAGAAGTTGACAGGGCTGATGGCGAACACAACAGACAAGGGCCTCAGTGCGTGATTCATCAGGGTTGAAAAGGTCCTGTGTTGGATTACCAAATGTATGCCATGTCTGACACTGATCCAGGCATTATTTCAGTGATTGTATAATATTTGGAACTTTACCCCAGGCCTCCTATGAAAAGGAGTCAATGCTAAACCCAGTCAGACTATACTAGTAAGCAAAGGTTAAAGAAATAAGTACAATTTATTAAAATATATCTAATTATGTTTTAATTAAAGTGTTTATAAAGGATGATATATTTTTTTTAATATTGTATTGTTTGAAGCCAATAGCAGAGGTGCTAAGCGGTCATACTTTTATAATAAAGTACAGTGCACATTAGTATTTGTCATATTTTATTAAAGATAATGTTTGATCTGAAAGTTAAAGGCAAATCAGGAAAAGAAATACATACAGCTGATATACTGACTAGTGTATATTTACCCAGAGATGCATGAACAACTCCTAGGAGTACTGTAGAGTCTCTAGGTAATTCTGCAGTTACGAATAACAGAAGATAAAGTAAAGGTAGTTCATAAATATAGTTTCTGACTTATTTACCAAAGTATTTATTTTATTTATTTATTTTAGTATCCTATAGGACATTTTCTGATGGCTGTTCTCTCTGCACTTAACTGGCCCAGTCATTCAGATGGGTGGAAGCCAGAAAATCCCAGGTTAGGAGAGCCTTATGGTCCATTTGTTCTTTTCCAAGAATCTCACTCAACCCTCCTTCCAGTCATATACTAGGGAGTTGACCAGCTTACCAGCCAGGGTGGCCAATCCTCTCAACTTGGGAGAATTTTCCTCTCCCTTAGCAGCTATTCTGAGTTCTGTTATGGCTAACTTCCAAGGAGAACAATTTATATCAATGGTTGTATAACATTGGGGAAAACAGAAAACACCTGGTAAGGAGGAAAAATGGCTCACACACCTATGAACTCACATTAGTGTTGAAATATATGTAAAGGCAATCTAAGAGGTGATATTTGACACAACTGATTCATCCAATTTTTTGCCAGGGAGTTATCATTTGCCAAATGCTGGGTCTTCCATATTTATACTGGATGTGTAGTCTGGGAAGTCTTCTGTTTAGCCTAGGCTTCATGGAAATCTGATTCTTTCTAGTTGGGTTTATGATGATGGTTTGTTATGGATGTAGTATTATTATGGATGTATTTTTCAATGTAGTAAGAAGGATGTAAAAAACAGAAACCATTAGGTAAGTGGTAAAGCCTGTACTGATATTTAGAAACTCCCCTACCATCCATCTGGGCCATCTCACTTACCCTGTTAAGAAATACTAATAAAAATAAATCATAGTTGTATCAGGGAGACATATCCTCCTCACCAGTTTGTTATTACAAAATCACAGTTATCACACAAAAAGTAGAATGCTTTTCTACACTAATTTGATAACATCATACTCATGCTCGGGATAGAAGCCTCTCTCATAATTACATTTTAATAATAATACCAAAAATATACTAGTATAGATCCCTTTGATATGATACAATGCCCACGCCCTTCAAACTTTAAAAACAAAATCAGAAATATGTCTAGGAAAGACTGCAACAGTGAAGAATGGGACATTTTCCCTTTTCTCACTGAAGTGCGATCTCGGAGTTGGAATATATATTTAGTGGGGGGGGGATGCAGCCCCCCCACAATTGCAGTTTCGAGTTCCTGGATTTTCACTCATGTGAGCGTTCATTTAGATCAACTTTCGTTTATCTAATATAGACCACATTCTCTGCTGATAAATGGTAAATCCTATGTGTACAACATTGGTTGTTGCTTCCCACCTCCATACTCATGGTTACTGTAGACCATGTCCCACTATTCCCCATCTTATCATGCCATCTTTCTCATGAGCTAGGATTCATGCCTACAGTATTCTATCTGGCCTCCTGTGGATGTAACCACAATATCCACCTCATTCCTATTAAATTTTGCCTCTCACATCAGCTTCAGTTATATCAGCTGCAATTACATCATAAAATTTCACTTACTCTTAGTCATTAAATCAGTCAATATGTCCTTAAATTACATCTGTTTTCCAATTTCGAAATGACATCATCATGATCACACCTAGGTAAGGCTTCCTTCCACTCCCGAAGTCAAACTAATATCATACTCAGTGTGACATTGTCCCTACTCTGGGCCAGCAATCAAGAAGACTCAATACTTACCACTGACTCCAGTGAAGGACTGTCACTAAGAGTAAAGATGGATTCACACAGTATTTTCAGATGCAGCTCCCTGCACCAAGCACAATTTCCCTTAAGAGCACATAGGGAGCACTCTCCAGATTTGCAGCTGGACTCTCTCACTCACTCCAGGCCTACACAAAACTCCACACTGACCAACTTGGAGCTCTGTGTCCCATGTCCCAGTAGCTGATACACACACTTGAATATTTGAGTTTTACACAGACACACACACACACACACACACACACACACACACACACATGGTTTACAGTCAAAATGTCGACATTCAGTTGCAAGACAGCCTCCTCCTTGACCAAAGTAGGAGCGACTGTCAGAATGTCGACGTTCATGTGTAGGTCCATTCAGAAGGACATACACAAGGCAGGGGCTCAAACCATGGTTGGCAATGGGAGTTGCTAACATTAAGATCGACAGAACGTTGTCGATCTTGTTGCGTTGACCTTACAACCTTACGAGTTGAGGTTATCCGCCATGGAAATCACCATTTGCGGTTGTGATTTTCGTTCCTTTGATATTAAACCCACACATACACCTGGGAAAAGCTGGCACATATTTACTAGCTGTGCTTCTTTCTGCCCAGCCTCTGAGGTAATCACCACCACCAGTCAGCTAAACTAAAGCTCTTACAAAGGGTACCCAATTATACTGTGCAAAATTAATATTAATACTGGAGTGTGGCCAAAGCAGCAAGGCTTTCAGTAGTGGCCATAGTGTCACCAAAATAAGCACAAGTACTCCCAAGATGCTAAAAGCATTTGCTAAAGGACTAGCCACAATAACAGGTATTAAACTATTTAATACCAAATAATAAAACAGATAATAAAGCAGAAAACAAGTGAATAATGAAAACAATAAACAACAGAGTTTAAACCACAGAGACTTCAAAAATAATACAGTTGGATTGTTTCTCAACAATACTAAACTATTCTCACTAGAAGACCTTGTCCAACTACAGAATTACTGTTCCCTAACAACTTACTTAGCAAGACAAGCTGATGTGTGCTGTGTGTTTTACTACAACAAAAGCCAGATAATGTCTGTCTCACTATCTCTACTGAATGACTGAGTCTCACTGACTGTGTGTATGTGTATGTCTCCTGTCAGAGATCTTTCCTGTCAGAAATATTTCCTGTCAGATTCTATACTGCTGCAAGGGTTCCAAAGAGTTCGGCTGATTACATGATGATACCACCTCTGATCATCTGACTCTGGTACAATACATACACACAGAGCTTTGCTAAGATCTGTGGCAACATCTGAAAGTTATAACACAATTTGAAACATTCCTCCCTTTTAGGGTTCTCTGATAAAACATTCACATTTGATCAGTTACAGCAATGGAACAAAATACACATTTATACATTTGTAACACAGGTAACTTTACATATTTTTAACAACAGCATCTGTACAAATCAGAGAGAGACTCAAATGTCAAACTTTTTTTGCAAAACTCCAGCTGGCTGTGTTGGCATATGTACACATGTACAACCTTGCTCTCCCTGGCACAGGTGACACTGTCTCATAATAGCATACTGATATCTACTGTAAATTAATGCACTGTAGAAGGTTAAAATCAACTGATACCATAACAGAAAATTATGGCAAATATACAGTATATTCAAAAAATTCAGCTTCATACTTATAGCCTCAAATTAACAACTACACATTGAGGAAGCTCCCTAAACAAAATCGTTATATCTACACAGCAGGAATCTTCAAAAATTTCCAGCTTTATGAGTGTAGAGCAAAATATTGAAGCAGATTGCAGAACAATTAAGGGATGTGCTACATAATAAAATCTTAATCTGCATCCCTTCTCACTAAGGTTCTCAAAAATCTTTTAAAAAAGTCAGTGTAAAAATCAAAAAGTAAAAATATTTCCATAAGTAAGTCATCTATTGCTAGAGAACATAGGCCCTACTAAGGGCAGATGGGTTGCAAGACATTAAGAGCATAGCCTAATCAGTAACCCCTAAGCACATCTAAATGCCAGCATAAGGGTAAACAATTTCCTTTGGTTTATGATGTGACCTAGCCATTATGTAAGAAGGAGGCAATCCCTGGCACCAGTACCAGAGAGTGCATTTTGCTTTGTACTTCACTGGAAATTAGCACAGTGACATCACAGCCTTCCTTTATTTATTCATTTGGTTAGTTACTCTTTTGGCGTGATTCTTACAAGTTGACAAACACAGTCATAGTGTATCACAAGTATCATTCCTCCAACCCCTAACAGTTGGCCTGACAAAAGTTATAATTGTTGATGCTCTGCTCAGAAATGACTGCATACTCTTCAGCTAGAGCATAATTATGTTACTTAGCATAAAGCCAGATATTATTTTACATTGACACAGGACAGGCAGAGTCAATTCTAAACACTATTAAAGCTGTTTCATCACTGTTATGCATCAGCCACATTCTCTGTACCAAAAATGTTGCTGTTTTTATAGCTTTGAACAATTTTTGTGTAGTATGTAGTCCAGACAATATGATAGTAATTTATTTATTTATTTACATTTGTTTACCAGGTAATGTCTGACTGGGCAATGTAGCTCGTTTTCAGCGGAGACCTGGGGAAAAAAGCTCCACATAAGCAACATGATTATACAAAGCTATAAAAAATATAACCGTATGGATTATATATTAACAGAGACAGCATTTTGAAAATCAGTGAATACAGTACAAACAAAATATATATAATTTTTTAAATCTATTTATTTATTTTATAAGAACTAGTAGAGAAGAAAAATTAAAGTTATGTACAGAAAGGATGAAGTATCGGGTCTATGTCAAATAAACGAACACTTGAAAAGTCGAACGTTACATGGTCGACACCATATGATCGACATTTCAAGTGTTCGAAGGTTAATTTTAATGGCACCGTACAGTACAGAATGGGAGAATTTCCCTTTTCTGCACTGAAGTGCAGTCTCAGAGTTGATACATTTAAGTAGGGGTGTGGGGGGGTGCAGCACCATTAAGAGATGTTTTTCTTTTTTTTTTCATTATATATTTGAACTTTCAAATTTCGACCATATGTTATTAAACATATATTCAACATTTTGAAAGTTTGAATATATAACATAGACCCGAAGTATCATCAGCAAGGAGAACACAAGGTTATGTGAAAGGAAAAAGAGACATGGAAAAGGCTAGATATAAACAGGGTCAGTCTGGAGGAGAATATGAGCATATCCAGTGAGTAGATAAGTAATATTTTAGGGCTTGTTTGAAGTTGTGGATATTATTGATGGATAGAATATGTTGAGGAAGGGAGTCCCAATATTTGGCAATTTTATGACAATATAAGGAGTCTCCATGTGAGTTATGTGTTCTTTTAACTTTAAGTAGCACTTTTGCAGCTGACCTAAAGGATTTAAGGTTAGTATAGGATTGAACAAGGTCAGATAGGGCTGGGCAGTAATTGGGTTTATACAAGACTGCATGGGTGACTAATAGTTGAAATAATGTCAGTAAGTTTGGTAGTTCTAACCAGCCCAGGTGATGGAGGGCAGTACAGTGATGTGATTTGTGAGGCTGGTTACATACAAATTTGGCTATCTTGTTATAACAAGATTCAAGGTTATTTAATTCTACTTTATGAAGGTTGGTTAATATTTGTGAACAGTGAAGTAGTGAGGGTAACAGGTGGGTCTTGCAGTTGCAAGTCTGACATGGTTGGTGAGATGGGGTCTGGTCCTACAGAGGGTACCAAGTTTTACATCGACTTTGTCAATGCTATAGGTTTGTCAAATCTCAATGCATTGTCAATAGTGACCCCGAGCAATTTTGTTTGTTTGACAGGTTCTACTGCAGTGCCACTGGAAGAAAAGATAGAGACAGGTGGATGATTATTCAGCAGAGAGGTATTTGAAAAGACCATAAGCTTTATTTTATTAGGGTTTAGTATAGGTTGATGGGCTAAGTAGTTTTCAATATTATTCAGGGCAGTCTGGGTTTTTATTTGGAGGACATCGATAGTGGGAACAGAACAGATGAGGGAGGCGTCAACTGCATATTGTATGACTTTGGTAGGGTTAGCAGTAGAGCTGAGGTTATTAGTAAAAATAGTAAAGAGTAGTGGCCCAAGGACTGATCCTTGAGGCACCCCTATGGAGATGGGTAGCAGAGGGGAGAGTTTTTTTTATCCCATAAGGTGACCTGTTTTCTATTAGAGAGGTAGCTATGGAACCAGCTTAGGGCTTTGAGGCAGAAGTTGTAGCAGGCCAGTTTATTTAAAAGGATTTGATGAGATACAGTGTCAAAGGCTTTTGACATGTCAAAGAAGGTGGCAGAGGCAAGCTTGTTCTTGTTTTTGAGGTGATTGATGGAACTGGTAAAACGTATGAGGGCTATATTAGAACTGTGTTTGGGTTGAAAGCCATGTTGTGTATCAGATAGGATGTTATCCTTCAGAAAGTAGTCTAATATTTGTTTGTGAATGCACTTTTCTAAAATTTAGGCTAAAGGAGAGAACGGCTATAGGTCTGTAGTTGGATGTATTTTTTGAGGGACCACCTTTATGAAGTGGTAAGACATGGTATATTTTCCACAGGAGAGGTACATACTGTTCAGAGATAGAATGGTTGATTAGAATAGATATAAGGTAGGCAATGGATGTGGCTGCTAGTTTCAGGAAGTCTCCAGGTAGTTGACCAGCAGCAAGACTACATGGTTTTCTCCTAGAGAAAAGGTTTTGTATGTAACTAGTTTGGATGAGTTCAAATTTGAAATAGTAAGGAGGTTGGATAGTGGGGGTGGATACTGAAAGAGGAGAATTAGAGGTATTTAGTAGTGAAGGTTACTGAGATAATAAAATGGGAACTGAATTGGATAGCTATACAGTCTGTAGTAGTGGTGGTTGTTGGGACTGGAGTAGTGGGTTTTCCAGAGTTAAGAAGGAGGTTAATTGATTGCCAGAATTTCTTAGGATTTGTTTGGAATTTTAACTGGCAAGATTGGAAGAATACTTTTTTATCTTGTTTGATTTGCTTCTTGGCTTAATTTCAGAGTTGCTGGGAGGTGGTGAGATTAGCATTACTTTTGTTAGTAAGATGAAGAGACCATGCACTAGCCCTTTGCTTGATTAATAGGATTGTTTCTCTTGCTAGCCAGGGGAGTTTTATGGTTTTTGTACAACTCTTCCTGAGTGGGACAAGCTTATTTAACATTTGCAGGAAAGCATTATTAAAATACTGCACAGCAAGGTCTAGTTGTAGAGTTTTTAGAGGTGCCCAGTTATGTTGTCTTAGCAGTGTGTTAAATATGGATGGGGAAATTGTGTTTTGCTACGAATGTACTTAAATGTAATATTACTACAGTTTTCTGCAGTTTTCCTTATTATATATGCAGGGGAGTAATCACTCAAAATGTCAGGTAGACAACCTGCTTCATAGTTAATGTTAGATTTGTTAGTCAGAATCCAGTCAAGGGTGGAATGTCTGTTTGTATGTTTGTCTATGCATGTTGGATGGTGAATATTTTTATTGAAGTTATATAAGTTTATAAAATTTGTTGGCGAATTAGAGGAGATGGTGAGCCAGTCGAGGTTAAAGTCACCTAGTGTCACTATTTCATGGTTAAAGTTAGTGGAGGTCCATTCAAGGATATTTACAATATTCT
The DNA here is from genome assembly GCF_019279795.1 of Protopterus annectens. Lineage (NCBI taxonomy): Eukaryota > Metazoa > Chordata > Ceratodontiformes > Protopteridae > Protopterus > Protopterus annectens. The sequence goes on from NC_056744.1 coordinate 1,530,321,908, forward strand.
AGAGATTATTTGCAGGGAGGAGGTAGACAGCTATTATGACAATAAGACATGTTTATTTACATCTAGTCTAGCAGCTAAGATTTCTGAATTAGTGAGGTTGGGTGTGGTGGAGTTAAGTTCAACTACATTAAGGTTATCCTTGTACATGATAGTGAAAACCCCACCACATTTAGATAATTTATCTTTTCTGATGATACTATACCCAGTAGGAAGCAATTTTTCTAATTTTATATGGGGCTTAAGCCAGGTTTCAGTTATAATGGCTATGTCTGGGGAGTAAAGGGCAATGGCAGCGTGAAATTCATGGACTTTATTGAGGAGGCTTCTGAGGTTGAAATTTATGATGAGATGGTCAGAGTTACATTTTTTAGGGGTAGAATAGATGTAGTGGGGAAATTAGAATTTGAGGATAGTGAAGAGGTGTGTTAGAGTAAGTAGTGATAGCAGGGCCTGGGTTAGGGTTGGATGTTGGACTGGAGTTTGATATGGGTAAGAGAGTGCAGGATAAGTAATTTTAGTTTGGAAGACAGTATGTTATTTATGTAAAGGTTATTAGCAGGGCTGTGTGTGCTAAAATACCTGCGAGAGAGAGTAGTGTTGGAGAGGGAAGAAAAGTATGAGGAGAGATGAAAACAGGGGCTTTATCATGACAATGGTCTGGTATGATAGGAAATGTGGGAGGAGGTAATGTCTGAGAAAGTGGGTTTGGTATGAGGAAGCGTACAGGGCAAGGGATAGCAGAGCTAGTATAAGACTGAGACAAAGAGTAAGTGTTTTTGAGGGCATGTTAGAGCTGTTATTAAATACTGAAAAAGAAAGAAAGGGGTTTATAGGAAGTAGCAGACCTGTGCGGTAAAAAGTTATAAATGATTTAAATAGAGGTGTTTGAAATGGGTGCATTAAGAAAATAGGATGGGATTAGTAGAGGTCTAGTAGTAGAAACAGAGTGGAGGGTTAAGAGTTAGATAACAGATAGGTTGAAATGAAGAGGAATAGGTGGAGGCCAGGTGAAAATAGGTGTGTGAAAAAAAAGTATGTGTGGTAGTGGGAGAAAAAGGTATTTTATGGTACCTTATGAGTCTATTTTTTAAATTCGAGTTGGAAGGTGAGTGAAGGGACAGACTGGCATGATGTTAATTGGATGAGATGATGGATTGGCGTTAAATGGGTGATGTCATAGAGGGGTGTGGTCTGGTTATCTGGTCTGATACACTTCATACTCATGAATGAAAATTGAAATGGGTTTGAATTGTATTTACGCACTTTAGCATAGCTTTTTTCCAAGATGCTGGTGCCCCCCTCTTTTAAAATAGTGTTAAACAAAACCTTACAGATCTTTACCATTTTGCTCTTCTAACTTCCAAGCTTCGACAAGAATAGTCTGCTTTTGGAGATTTCATTTTTGATTCATTATTTATCACCATTTTTATTTCATCCCTTCTTCACAAGACATTTTGCAGTGTCCTAGACATCTACTACCTCATTTCATCGCTGGCACATCCCATAACCCCAATGTTACTGTCAGATTTTGTAATCAAAGAAAGTTGCACTTTCAGTTTAGTGTCATAGTCTTTAGCATCATATTTTGCTAGGAATCGTTTTAACTGTACCACAGTCATCATACAGATTACTTAATAACCTTACCATTTTAAATTGATCTTTTCATATATTTCTAATGATATATCACGGATGACAACTGTGAGCGTGAAAAACATTGATAGGTTTTATACACACAGAAGAAACCAGGGTAACATTAAGTTTAGAAATGGCAGATCCAAAAAAATGACAGTGTTAAAATCAAATACATAAATGAGAAAGCTGTAAACAGACTCTATTCATATTACAACGGCGAAGAGGCATTCGATTAAACACCTCTTCGCACACATATAGAGAGAACGCACTAAAGCGCGAGCGCTCAGAACAGCAATTTCTTTCCCTGGGAAAGAAATCGCTTGGCCTTCCCCATGTGTTTGACCCTTCCCCCACTGTAGTGTGATCTCGGAGTTGGTATATTTAGTTAGGGGGGTGTAGGGGGTGCAGCCCCCCATGTTAGGGGGTGTGGGTGGGCACAGCCCACCACATTGTAATTTTTGAAAGTGTGTGTGTTTGTGTGTCAGTACTACCGATTTCTTTCCCAGGGAAAGAAATTGGTGTTCTGAACATTAACACTTCAGTGCGTACGCTCTACATGTGTCGGCGAAAAGGCGTTCGATTAAACGCCTCTTAGCTGTCTTATATAGACCCAAAGACATGCACATCTTCTAATGTACCCTTCCATAAAGCAATTATTTCATCATTGTACTGAAAAATATGTTCATTAAAATGCTTGTAATAGTAAAAACAAAATTATTTTCCAGATAGGATATAAACATATAATCGTACAAAATGCAGCAATAGCCCACATTGAAAATTCCTGTAGCTAATGATAAAAAATATTTTCCCTGTAAATATACTCTTTTAATTAAAAGTATTTCCACAAAATCAGTTAATATGCTAACAAAACCAAAAGTAAAAGAATGCTACATTTCAAAAGCATGTCACAGAAAATCCAACTCCAGTTAATACAGACTAGATTATTAGGACCATAAACAAATACAGAACTTCCTTTGGCATGTAACTGTCTAGACGTATGATCCACTTTATAAGACCCCATTTCCTCACAAAGAAAATCAAAGATCTGAGTTCCACTGCCTATGTAGTACACCTTAAGATCTCTGTCTATCTTCTGTTTCACACAGACTTCTTAGGAGTGACATCTGCTTAAATTACAAGACCGCAAATAACCCTGTCCAGAGTAAACTCCTTCAACACTGGCAACACCAGGAACAGCTGTACTAAAAACCTTAGCTTTCACTATTACCTAAACTGGACTTGCTGGCATGATAAACTCCTCACCCAAAATAAAAATGTCTTCTCTGGAAGCGACTCCTTCATATTAAACAGAACAGTTCCTTCAAACTTTTCAAACTCAACCTGGAGGAATGGATAGATAACAGCACATACATGCCACATCCCACGCCACATACCCTCATGGGAACAGGTATTAAGTAGCGAGAATTCACGTGGCTAAGGTACAAATGATCTACTCAATCAAATACCTAATAACCTATGAAACAATGAACCTATAAATATCTTTTAAAATTTGCAAAAGCTGAGTTCACTTAGATATGCTAGGCTGGACATCTCTTAGCTACGGGCTGTAAAATATGGCCTAGAAACACAGAAATTGGTTCAGTACTCCACCCATGGCCAGAAGTCACTGGTTTCATGGGTATCAAAACCAGTGAAAATTCATCATTATGGATTTCTGGAATATTACGACAGGTAAAAAAAAGGATAGCCCACGTGCAAAAAAATGTTCAATTTATTCTGACAATACTGCCACAATTACATGTTTACAATCTTAATAGAAATATATTTAAACTACTTATTGAGATTAATGGATAATAAATGATAAAATGTAGCACAAGTATGAGCAGTCAGTCCTTTAAATGGGATTATCATTAACTTCTACTATAGTCGTTGATTTAAGAGAAGTAATATTTGATTTACATCAGTTTTGTAGGAAGGTAAGTAAAGACAGAGGTGGAAAAGATAATATATTATTTGAACATTGTTCATCTTTTATATCACCCAAAGACAAAAATGTCAAGCTTTCTGAAAAACTGAAAAAAGTAGAGACTAATTAAAACTTATTTTATAGCAAAAGACACAGGGTTACAACGAAAAACATTTCTGAACAGTTTGGGGCACTTTAACTTTACAAAACAATCATACTATTCCTATTATAAGAACTGATGGGGGATTGATATTCTTGATAAAGTAAAGTATGATATGCATTTGAAAGATTTATATTTGGTTTCAGCATGAATCAGATCAATTATTTCTGTTTGTGGGTTGATTACTGAACTCATTTTGAGTGGGGCTAGACCACGTTTTGCAGTCTTTAGTTAAAAGATAATATTTGTAGGATTTGTACACATTAAAGCATACACACTGCCATTATGAACACAAAAGGTGAGACATAGTTAACACTAGAAAGTTTAACTTGCGTAACTCTGAATGCTGGATCATAGGAAGCACCAATCCGAGTAGCACTATTTCCCTTAACAACACAAATATACTGTACTCATACATCATATGCATCTAAATATCTGAATTACTCTTACTTTAAAAGAAAATGTATATACTACATAGTTTACATAGACTGATTCAGTAAAACTACTCTATATCCACACTAGGTGTGTCGTGTATATGTAGATGTAAACTGAACTGATGCCAAGTCAAGCCAGCGTGCTCTAGCAAATACAGGCTACTGGTGGTAACGAATACCATAGAGCCATATCTCTAAAACTACTTTAAAAAATTCTAGCAAATTTCCCATATAAACATGCTATGGTTCTCAGCAACAGAATTCACTCAGCTGTTAATTTCAAAATAACAACATATGCAACGTTATCTTAATGCATATGCATCTAATTCAAGCAAGTCTGAACTCAGTGAAAATAAAAAAGTTATAGAAAAAATATGTGTGTGTGTGTGTGTGTGTGTGTGTGTGTGCATTTGTGCGTGTGCTATATGTGTCAAAAGTACATGAGCGAATTCACTTTCGCGTAAAAAAAAAAAACATGACAAAAAACCTAAACAAATAAAACACTACTTACGTTTATGCAGGGGGCAAGCCCCCCCCTGCACCCCCCATGTGGGGGTTGCGTCCCCCACACCCTCCCACTTTAATATTCTCACTCTGAGATCGCACTACAGTGGGGAAATGGGAATATTCCCTTATCCTTGCTGTAGCGTGATCTAAGCAACAGTTTGCTTACTTGTACAATCAACACTACATGTTGATGTACAACTAAATCTACATGCAAACTGCATGTTGTTTTTTTTTTTCTGTGAAAGTGCATTTTCAATAAAATGCACTTTTGCGAAAGTGAGTTCGCTCATGTATGTTTCGCTGAAACGTACTTTCGATGTTCAGACCCTGACCTATATATATATATATATATATATATATATATATATATATATATATATATATATATATATATATATATAGAGTCAGTTTCTCCTGCCAGCCTGGTCAACTTGGGCATACTGAGACATGAGACAGTGTAGCAACTGCCTCACGTTTACTGACAGCTCTCTTCTAGCATATAATTCTTCTACTTATGAGAAATGCATCTACATCAGTAACCTGGAATCCACACTCTCTCGCACCACAGTCAGTACTCTTGACAAAGATGAGATTGCCAGCTCAAAACACCACACCACCCACATCACATAGCCAAGCACTACACACTCCCACCAATACAGAGGTCCTCAATAAAAACTTACCTAAAAAGCAGAGACCTCCAAAACACACTCACAAACATTCCACACACAACACCAAACACATCAGACACAGCAGACAACACACCAGTGTCTCACAAACACAGCCCATTAGGCATAACAATAAACCAATGCAGCCCATAAGGCATCACAATAAACCAAACATACTAGTCATTGGCGACTCAATTGTGAGACACGCCGATGCCCCCCCTCACCAGGCTCGACAAACAGAAGGTCATGGTCAGTTGTCTGTCAGATGCCAGAATCTGCCACATCACGTACGCACTTAAGTCTCTCCACAACAAGTACAAGTACAACTCTGTCATTGTCCATGTTGGTGTAAATAACTTGAGACATACCTCCCTGGACTATATGAAGGGAGACATGATTGAGCTCTCAGAGTAAGGGTCCCAGGCAGGTATGACCCTAGCCCTAAGCAGCATCCTACCTTCACCAAGAATAATATCACAATACTATCAAAAAATAATTGACTTCAACAATTGGCTTAGTTTCTGGTGTCTTTCCAGGGGATCCAGTATCTGTCTGCATGGGATGAGATGGTTGGCAGTCCTCAATGCTTAGCCACAGATGGCCTCCACCTGTCATCCCTGGGATTCCAGATGGTGGCCAAGGCTCTTACCTCCCCATTGTGCCTTTTTTAGACTATGTCCCAAAGACAAATCTTCCAACATAAAGGATCTGTCAAAAAGCAAATTGAAGGTCATGCTTTAATGCTAAGAGCCTTAACCTGAAAATCCACTCACTGGATGCTGTCCTCACAATGGAAGATGCCGATGTCTGTGCAGTCATGGAAACTTTGTTCAGGGCTGTGGAGAGCACCTCTGCCTTACTAGGCTATACCTCATTCCACACATTCCAACCCCAAAATGAGGTTGAGAAGACTAAGAGTGGTGGAGCCTCTATTTTCTTTAAGGACAGGCACACCTCCAGACTGGTTTGCCAGCATAACACACTGGAATTACTCCAGGTGCAACTGATAGTTGGCAAGACATCTATTCAAGTTATAGCCAGCTATAGACCCTCCTCCATGACTCAGGACATCCACTCCCCCTTCCTGGACTTAATTGACTCCATCAAGGTACCCCCTAACACCCTTGGTGATTTCAAATACCCCACCATAGACTGGGTGAATTACTCCTGCACGGACACATTCACCCAATGATTCCTTGACTTCATCAGTTCTAATGCACTAGACCAGCTTGTCTAATCCCCCCACAAGGGGAGATAATATTCTGGACTTGGTTTTCACCAACATGGGTGACCACTGTACCATTCCCATAGTATGTTCTTCCCTGGTGAGATCAGATCATCAGTCTGTCTCATTTGAAGTTTCTGTTCCACCCAACTCCCCGACCCCAAGCCGTAACCAGACTAAAAAACTTCTTGAAAGCTGACTACAATGTCATAAGGGAGGGTATTAGTAGCTTCACACCACTGCCCTCCTCAAAGGATGCATACAACTATGCTGAACAGTACGTCAATGCAGTATGCAAGCACCTGTACAACTGTATGGACTCAGCCATACCCAACAGAACTAAAACCTGCTCCTCAAGGAAACATAAACCTGTCTGGTGGACATCCTCAGTCAACAAGCTTTACAACAAAAGGAAGTGACTGTTGTCCACAGGTAAAAATGAACAAATTCCAAATTGGAAAAACTCCCTCTTCAGCCTCAACAAGCAAATTAGATCACTAGTGAAAACCTGCAAAGTCAATTATGAATTGAAACTAGCCTCCGAAGCAAAGGGAAATCACAAAGCCTTCTTCAGTTATGTCAGGAACCTCCATGGCAAAGCCAAGTTTGTTCCCAGTTAGTACTTAATGGTACCACTTACACTGATCCTGTTGACTTACCCAACCTGCTAGCAGATAGTTTCAGTGCAAATTTCATCCCCTATCCCCCCAAAGGCCTATTCAACATCTCTGATACTTGTTCTTCACCTTACATCTCCATAGATTAAGTGTTAAAGGTCATATCCAAGGCAAAAAACACAGCATCCATGGTGCCTGATAGTATCCCAGGCTGCATTCTGCACCATCTCCAGCAAGAACTAGCTTCACCATTGAGCACCCTATTCAACCACAGCCTAAGTATAGGCTTCATTCCAGCAAAGTGGAGAGCTTCCATTCTTACCCCCTTGCACAAAGGTGGTGCCACTGCTGACCCTGAAAACTATCACCCCATTAACTTGACAAGTCTGATCTGTAAAGCCATGGAGTGTATCATTATGGATCTCATAAACAAGGACATAAGCCATGTCCAAGCACTTGATCCCACCCAGTTCAGATTCGCCAAGGGCAAGTCTTGCCTGTTGAACCTGGTTGACTTCTTTGAGACCATCTCCAAGGCCGTAGATGAGGGAATGTCAGTACACACATCTTAGCTTGTCTTGGCCAAGGCCTTTGACACAATCCCCCACTGGGGCATCATCAAAAAGCCAACACAACTTGGCGTAAATCACTATCTCATCAGGTAGGTGGCCAATTGACTCACCAGTAAGACCCACAAGGTCAAAATATGCATCTTCACATCTAACAGCAGACCGGTCACTAGTGGTGCTCCCCAGGGATCTGTCCTGGGACCCCTACTGTTTGGCATCTACTTCTCAGAGTTACAGGCAAAGACAAATGGCCTGTGGTTGGCCAAGTTTGTAGATGACTGTAAGTTGGGTACTGTCATTGACACCCCAAATGATGTTAACATACCACAAGAGAGTCTCACAACAAATGATTGGTGCCAAATTCATGGCCTTAAGTCAAAGGCAAAAAAATGTATTATCATGCCATTTGGCAAAAACACAGTCCCTACTGATTACCACAAAAAATGGCAAGCCACTAAGCACACAACTTGTGGTGCCAGACCTGGGTTTTCAGGTTGACAACAATCTCACATTCGACCATCATGTAGCAGCAGTGGTCAGAAAAGACTTTTACTTGGTTCATTTTATAAGTAAAGGGATTGCATCCAGAAAAAAGGAGGTTATTACCTCTCTGTACTCCTCCCTCATTAGGCCAATAATTGAGTATAATGAGTATAACGCCCCATTTGGTATGTATCTCTCCAAACACCTGCACCAACTGGAAAGGCCACAGAAATATCTCACAAATAGAATCCATGGTCTCCAACACCTGTCCTATGTGGACAGGCTCAAATCACTATCAGTTTACTCGGTATCATACAGATTGCTCAGAGGTGATCTGTGTCTTGCCTACAAGGCAATATTAGACACTACCTTGCTAGAGATAATCTATATCCATAAGTTTAACTCCTCTTGCATTAATCACTTGAAAGGCCTAAAGCTAATGTGTGACATCAACAAAACCTGCTGGAGAGACAGGTTTGTCTCCCCGAGGCTGCCCCGTCTCTGGAACATATTTCCCATACATGTCAAACAGAGTACCTCGCTGTCCCACTTTAAGTGCAACCTTGATGAGTGGATGGGAAACCACAAATTTGTTCCAGGGGTTCCATCTGTATCCCTCAATGACACAGGCAACAGGTGCTGACTCATGTTTTTTTTGGGGGGATAAACACTTGGCTAGGCTTGTAAGGCCCCCAGGGCCATTAGCCTAGTAACCTCCTAATATCCTTTTTTGTGTGTATTAACAGTTCTCTATAAATACACATTAGCATATATTCCAGATATATAACACGTTTCATCTAAAACAAAGGCAGATACATCCCACTAATGGAAGTGTATTGCAACAAGCTAGACTGCCACTGTTAAAT
>NC_056744.1:1530335992-1530393492 GCF_019279795.1 Protopterus annectens
ACTAGGATACTGAACTAAAACAAGTAAATATGCCAGTAATATTATCACTATACCCTTAAGGATTTAAATGTGAGTTATGTCTACCAGATTACCACTATCATTACAAGGAGTGTTGACAATGACATCTTTCAGTTGACACAATGGTCACTTTTCTGAAGAAATATATATGATCTTTTTTACAAGAAACATATTTATTAAATTATCATGTGTGACCCAGACAGTCTTGCATTTATATAAATGAAAATAAAACATAGCGGCACAATCTCAGTTGCAAACATTATACCTTACAAATCATGCCAACACAACTGTAGCTGAAAACAATATACATCACTTATCCAGTCATTGTCAATCAACCATTGCATAGCTCATTCACATCCTGCCTTCTATTAAACACTGGTCCTCCTCTGCATGTAGTGGTCCCACGTTTCCCATTTTTCCTGTATAATTTACTCCTACTCTTTTCTAAAGATCCCAGTTCCAGGTGTTTTATCTCTGTTACTTTGTTACTTCAAGTAAAATTGGTTTAGACTTTGATTTCCTTTATCTAGTTATTGCTTTTTTGGCAGCCATCATAATTAGACTCAGCAAGGCCTTAATATGTCTAGGCAATTCCAACTCTGTATCATAGCTCAAAAAAGCATTTCCCTAGTCACTCCAATTTGCTCACCCAGCATCTCTTACAGAGCAGTCTGCACAAAATCTTTAAAAGTCTGCCAACTCATTACACTCCCAGAAAATATGTTCCCAGTTACCTTTCTTCTCCACTACATCTCCAGCATTTGCTGTCTACCTGAGGAAATATTCTTTGGACCCTGCTTGGGGTATAAAAATATATATGTAAACACTTCCAGGCAAAGATCTTAAATCTTCTAAATTTTGTTTCATATAGGTTCATAGGTGTGTACTAGGCTAATGGCCCTGGAGCCTTTACAAGCCTATCCCATAGGATTACCCTGTCATTGTGCCTACCAACCTTAGTTCCCCGTGCATCTGTCGAGTAAAGCCACTGGAGTAATCCCTGGGGTGAATTTTCTATTTCCCATCCACACATCAAGATTTCTCTTGAAGAGGGCCAGTGAGGCGCTCTGTTTGACATGTATGGCAGGTCTATTCCATAGCATAGGCAGTCTCTGGGTTATGCACCTGTCCCTCCAGCATGTTCTGTTCATTGTGGTAATGAAGTTGAGGTGTCCCGAGCATGTGGTGCAGAGGAATTGGGATTTCTTCAGATGTAGCATTTCTAACAGAGCTGGGTCAGACATGCCTTTGTAAGTCAAGCAGAGATCGCCTCTAAGTAGGCAATATGAGACAGACAATAGTTGGGAATTTTTTAGTCTGTCCATATAGGACAAATGTTTAAGGCCTAGAATCCTCTTTATGAGGTACTTTTGTGGCCTCTCCAGTTGTTGCAGGTGTTTAGTGAGGTACATGCCAAATGAGGCACTGTACTCAATGACTGGCCTAATGAGGGAAGAGTAGAGGGAGACAATGGCCTCTTTCTTCCTGGATGCAAAACCCTTACTAATGAGATGATATCTGGGAGACATGCATAAATCCCCGTTGTTTCTTTGTGAATTGCTTATCCAGTCTCTCTTCCCAATTCTTCCTAACCTCTTCTGATTGATTCTTATAATTATCATGCAATATTTTATATGCTCTGCTAATTATTCCTTTTTTAATGGCCACTTCTGTTCTTCTAGAGTCTACTCAGAACTCTACTAGTGCTGGTCTTTTGTTTAGGACCCTCCCATTTCTTTCTCTTTGCCTGTACTCTGAAATCAATCCATGATATGGAAGGCAATCTCTCACCTGCAGTCCAAATAAGTTATTAACATTTTCCCATTCAATTACCTTTCACTGGCTAGTTATTTGTTCTCAATACCTTAGTTCCTTTGCCAGTTTTCTCCAATATACTCCTGCCTCCTCTTGCTTATTGAAATACCCCCTCAAATTGTGTAATCCCAATCTGCCCTGTTCTATTGGAAGAATAAGCTTATCCTACTTGACCCTTGCAGTCTTCCCCTCCCTGATAAAATCCTTCAGCTCTTTATTAATTGCTGTCCACAAATTCTCCTCTGGTTGATAAAAATATGCCTGGCCTATATATAAGACTAAAGGGACTAAAAACATTTTAACTGCTTGTACCTTACTATCAATATCCATATAACAGAGCTTCCATTTTCTCAAATTTTGTAACATCTTTTGTTTGGTCTCTTCCCACATATACTTAGCTGCCACATCAGTATAATTTTTAATCCATAGTCCTAAACACTTAATTTTATCTTGTTCCCATATGTATGGACACTGCTGAACCAATTCGTATGTGGGTACATAATTTACTGCTATTGTGTTTGTTTTGGCTTCATTAATTTTATACCCCGAAATGTTTGAAATTGTCTCAATATGTTCCACGGCACTGTAATATCCCTTTCTGTTTTTGTCAGGTATAAAATAATGTCATCTACAAATAGAGCCTGCTTCTCTTGACTACCATACCAGCTATATCCTTAAATTTCTAAGTCCCTTATTTTCTTTGCCAGTGGTTCTAAATATACTGCAAACAACAAAGGGGAGAGAGGACACCTCCACCTAGTGTCTCTTCTCGAGCAGGGATTATCAGAGAGGACTCCACCAGCTTTACTTTTCACCTCCAATCCCTCATATATCCTCCTAATCAACCTTATAATTTTTTTCAGGGAATGCAAATGCTTCCATTGTTCTGCTCATAAAGTCCCAGCTTACTCTGTCAAATGCTTTCTCTGCATCAAGACCTATCAACAACAGTGGTATTTTCTTACATTCTGCTTCCCTCTGGATCATAACTGTTCCGGTAATATTGTCAAATGTTTGCCTCCCCTCCACAAAACCACACTGACCCACATCTATCAATTTTGGCATCACTTTTGTCATTCTTTTTGCCATTATAGACAAGCCCTTTATAATCATGATTTAGTATTGAAATGGGCCTGTATCAAAGTGGATCTGATGTATCTTTACCCTATGTAGGTATTACAGCTACTACCACTTTCTTCCAGGATGTTGGTACGTCTCCTCCTCTTAAATACTGCTAAACAAAACCTTCCAGATCTTTACCAATTTTTCCATCCTAGCTTCCAAACCTCCACAATAATGCCATCTATTCCTGGGGACTTTCCTGTAGACTGGTTACACATCATAATTTTCAACTCTTCTCCTGCTATATTTTCCGTTAGTAATTGAGCCTCTTCTACCTCTAGCCTAGACATATTCAATTCTTCCATAAACATTTCCATTTGCACCTTTACTTGATTTCCATACTTCTCTGCTTTATACAGACTTTCAAAGAATTTTTGAAGTATTTTTAATACTTCTACAAGGATCCCTTGGTATCTTCCTTGTTACAGACTCCATAAACTTGGTGATAGCCCTTTCTATTTTCTGTTGCCCGAGTCATTGTGCTAAATGTTTTTGTGCTCTAGGGTTACTATTAAAAATAGTTGCTTAACAGCAATGTTTTTAAACTCAATCTTTCCCTTCTTCCCTTATAAGGCCAATTATTGAGTACAATGCCCCCTTTGGCATGTACCTCACAAAGCACATGCAACAGCTGGAGAGACCACAGAGGTTTCTCACCAGGAGAATCCAGGGCCTCAAACATCTACCCTACACAGATAGGCTAAAAGCCCTGTCCCTCTACTCAGTTTCATACAGACTCTTCAGAGGTGACCTCTGTCTGGCATACAAAGCAATCTAAGACCCCGCCTTGATGGGACTGGTGCATATCCGCAAGTCAAGCTCCACTCGAGCAACCCATACATGTAACCTCAACCTGGTTTATGACATCAATAGAACTTGTTGGCGGGACAGATTTGTGTCCTAGAGACTCCCCCCATATGTGGAACAGACTCCCTCTCCATGTGAAGCAGAGTACATCAGTATCCCTTTTTAAGCAGAACCTGGATAACTGGATGGAAAATAGAAAATACACCCCTGGGATTCCACCTGTGTCCCTGCTGGACAGGGGCTTTGAGTGCTGACTTGTCTAAACATGGGCTAAACTCTTGGCTAGGCTTATAAGGTCCTCAGGGCCAATAGCCTAGTAACCTCCTGTGATCCTAAGTATATTATTGAGGTAATCCCTTATTTTCTGCTTAGCATTCTGCAGTTGCTTTTCTTGTTGTTGTGTGAGATTCCCCCTATTTTGCAGTACTTTAACACTTGTCAGTCCCTCTAAGTAATTCTTATTACTTCTTAACCAAATCTCCCTTTCCTTTATTTCCACACTATTTTTAAATTCCACTTTAATTTATCCCACTTCCTAGCTATATTTTCAGAAGAAGTTTCTATCTTCTCTAATAGCTCCTGAATAACTTCCACTACCCATTCCTTAAATTCCTTTTTTTTTCAACTGATAGGTGGGAAGGTGCCAGTGTCTCATTTTTATTTCATTACCCTGTGTTTTTATTTTAATTATTATTGGCAGATGATCTGAAAGGGCAGCCATGGTGGTGAAACAGTTAGCATTGCCACCTCACAGCAAGAGGTTCTTCGGTTCAATCCTCGGCCGGGGTGCCTTTTGTGCTGAGTCTGCATGTGATCCCTGTGGTCGTGTGGGTTTCCTCCGGGTGCTCTGGTTTCTTCCCACATCCCAAAGACATGTTGTAGGTCAATTGGACACTCTAAATTGGCCCTAAGCCTGGGTGCGTGCATGTGTGTGTCTTCTATGGAAGGTTGGGAGCCGGGCTGGCAACTCAACACTGTAAAATTCCATTGCCAATCATGAGCAGACAAGGTGATCCGCTGTGGCAACCCCTAACTGGGAAAAGCCAAAAGAAGAAGACTGACACATGATCTGAAACAGTTATTGGGTACATATCAAGACCTTCCATTAAATGCACATGTTCCTGTGAAATGTATATTCTGTCTAGCCTAGCCCAGTTTTTGCATCTTGGAGAATACCATGTTAATTGACTCCAAACTCCTATTACTGAATTCACATCTTCCATGCCAAATGTTTTCATAAATTCCTTTAAAAATCTACCCTCCTTTGTTATATTTTTTCCTTCTGGGCCTCTCAGACATATCTTCACTGTTGCAAATCAAATTCCAGTCCCTACCTATAAGTAATATTCCTTGCTGAAAGCTGATTATTTCTCACAGAATTTTCTTAAGCTCCATTACAGCAGTTTTCCATGAAATATAAATACGTCAGTATAATCCTTCTCCCTTGCCAGAAGTCCCTTAATACTATAAATTTTCCATTATTGTCTTTTAGATTTTCTTCTGTACTATTGGAGATCCTCTTGCAATTAATATAAGTACTTCTCTCTTCCTATGCCCCAGATATTCTGCTGAATAACCATCTTGAAAACATTTCTTTATCAAATTCACATGTTCAGTTCTTTCCAAGTGTGTCTACTGGAGCACAGTTACTTGCCCTCTATTTTTTAATATAATTCACTACTCTTTCTTTTTTGTATTTATCTGTGAGACCATTAACGTTTAAACATGTTCTAGAAAGAATCATGTTCTTGAGGGATTACTCTTCCCACCATTTATGTATAACAGCTTTTTTGACAAATGTATGGTTCAGGCTTTTGCATTCAATGCATGCACCATTTGGCAGGTTAATCTTTTATACAACTGTTTCTTGTCATCTCCATTTGAGCCTATGTCACATCTTGCAGACTTTTTTGTCTTATTGTAAACCCTCAAACAAACATACACCCCAATACCCCCCCATAAAACCTAATAATTTAATAATAACACATAAAACTATGTACATAATAAGACAGATGTTCTAAAATGACAGCCGCACCAACAGGCTAGAGACACCCAAAAATAAAGGTCATTCATGCTAAGACACATGACACAGCCTGTACATTTAGTAAATGATTTCTGATTTTTATCTTATCTTTATAATCCTTCCAGGTAAGAAAACACTTGAATGCTTTTAGTAAACATTTTCTTCAAGCCATTTCTTTTTATTAGATTGTCTTCTGGTGACCTGCAAACCAGACACAAACTACTAAGGATACCCTGTTTACCAGAAAAAAAAAGCATAATATTACACATTCTTTTCCATTTACATGTTTTGTAATATATTTGTTGCTGGATAAATCTCAATTAACCCAAACATTTGCCTATGCAAGCATGAGTAAAAGCACATTATTTTTTTTTTTTTTGCCATGATCTCTCGACCAGTCCTTTCCTTTCTCCTTTTTTCACATTGCAGTGCCTACATTTCTTAACACTGAAAAGGTAAAAAGAGAGAAGGGAGGGGGAAAAAAGCACCTGTTTATGTCAATATCCCCATTACATTAAAAAAGAATTGAAAAATCTTTACTTCATAGCTTGCTAAGAAAACCATGCAACATTTATACATTACCATTAAGAGAAAAAATATATATATTTGTTTTACTTGTTAACTTTCTTCCTTCTCCTTCCCTATCCAAAGTAGTTCTCCGAAGCTTAGTAACATAATGTAGGGTGGATGATTTAGAGTCCCCTACAAATTTAGCAAAGTCCACAAAAATCCAATATTTTCAAATCCTCTTGTTCTGCTATGTTTCACAAATAAAATTATTGCTTTGTAATCCCATATTTGTTTGTTTACAGGTAACTGATTTTATTCTTCAAACATTAATAGCGTGAAGCAGGGTATAAGCTTTAGAGTTCAATATTTTAAGATTTTCCTGTTCTGTCATGTTTCACAAGTATAATTATTGCTTTATCATTCCAGACTTATCGATTTCCAAGTTACTCACTTTAATCCTGTTTATCTCCATCTCCCAAATCCTGTCTCTGCTTCATTTCCCACATATTCCAGGTTCTTCTTGTCAGTTCTTATGTTTTCTTCCTTCTATCAGGCAATTGAAACAGTGGAAAAGATTTCACGGGCTCAATTTCTCTGTAGTCCTTAGCCCCAGGAGAATATGAAGCAGAACCTCCTTCTGATTCACAGCTCAATCTTTGTTGGACAATTTTTTGTATTTCCTCCTTAACATATATTTCATAAAAAATGTTGCCCCTCCAGGGAAAAACACTTTGAAGATGGCTGGGTACAGCAGTTTGAATCTCACACTTTCTTTTTGACATTCCCTAAATAACATTTATTCCTCTTCTGTCTGGTGTACACTGAGTAATCATTCTCCACAAACACTCTACTATCTGTCAGTTTTAGCACTTTACCTTTCTGCCACAGTTTTGTCAAAATCAGCTCCTTCTGTCAATAAGACTACATTTTTACTATTAAAGGTCTAGCTTGTTTTTTAATAACCAGATTTGGAGCATACATACGATGTGCCCTTTCAATTAACAGTTACTGTTCTGAAATACCAGTCCAATTGTTTATTACTGCCTTCATAAAATAATACAGCCTTTTCCATCCAACAGCATAAAATCTCAGGTTTTCCTTACATGTTCTGTCCTCTAATTCTATTTTTTAAACATCTCTTCTTGTGCAGTCTCATACTCAGTCAACCTTTTCTTCATTTCACCTCTGAGTTTTGCAGATATGTCATCTTATCTAAATATCTGTTTAAAGCTTCTTCCATCTTTTACAGCTTTTTATTGTTTGTGATCATATACTGCTTCAGTGTTTCATTTATTTTAACCAGGTTTTTTCCTGACATCCAGGGAGTACACTTACTAGCCAGTTACTGACATTTACCCAGAAATCTAGGTCCACTGGCCTTCTTTGCTAAGTTTCTGTTTTCAGACTGGGAGATCCAGAGTTAAGCTGTTACTCAATGTGCAGCCATCTTGAAATCCCCCGAAATGCATATGATTCTGGCTGCTGAAATAATGATCATTCAGTATAGATATGTTCTGTATATCCTTAATACTCTCCACTCTGAAGAGAAGCTATATACCCACTTCTAATAAAAAACAATTATAATTGAAATATAAGGCATTCGGTATGAAATGATTATAACACAGTGCAATTTCACAGTTCTTAGCATACATTTCTGCGAAATATTATTTTGCTCTTAGGTAAAAAAAAAAAAAAAAAAAAAAGCCAACAGTGCCACTTTATCCGCAAACATTATAAATGAGGTTGACAGCCCCATATTGCCATTGTCAGTATTGGAAGTTTGGGTACTGGAATCTTTCCAATGGCAAAAAAAAAATCCCTTCTCTGGTTATACACACATATGTGTGTGTGTGTGTGTGTGTATGTATGTATATATATATATATATATATATATATATATATATATATATATATATATATATATATATATATGTACACACACACACACACACACACACACATATATATATATATATATATATATATATATATATATATATATATATATATATATATATATGTATCTATCTGTGTACATCGACATTTTAAAATACCGAAACGAATTAACCGACACCAAAACAACGAAACTCATTTAACCGACGCCAGAAGATCGACAGTTCACAAACACGACATCGCATACACCCGACACAACATACCAACAAACAAAACACATCCCTATCCAACACTCACACACACAACACAAGCACACCAAAATCCTTACAAACAAACACTAACCCATACATACACAACTAACCACAACCCTGACCCAAACCCTTACCCTAAGGTCTGTCACTATCGCACACTCACCCAACCCGCCCTAACCCTAACTCACTTATCCCACCCCTACCCCTACAAAACACCAACATTGCACACTTACCTTACTCAAGACACTCACCTAACCCGCCCTAACCCTAACTCACTTATCCCACCCCTACCCCTACAAAACACCAACATTGCACACTTACCTTACTCGCACACTCACCTAACCCGCGCCCTAACCCTAACTCACTTATCCCACCCCTACCCCTACTAAACACCAGCATCGCACACTTACCTTACTCGCACCCTTACCCCATCACAGCTTCTCAGCGTCGGTGTCTTCCTCCGTCGGTCTTCTGCCTCGTCGATCTTCTGGCGTCGGTGACGTGACTTTCGACATTCTCGTGTCGGTTAATCCATTGTCGGTATTTTAAAGTGTCGATGAACTCAGATAGACCCATATATATATATGTATCCTCAAAATTGTTATTAGGAATGAAACACTAAATACAAATCATAATTGCAAATATGAATTTTGTAACACAGCTTCCATAAATGCTTCTTATACAAGTCCAAAATAATGTATGTAATGTATGACAACCATGACAGTGATGATGGTTGATTTAAAATGCACTTGCATTGGTCATAATTATGGGTGCAGGACAGTATGTCATATAAAGTATATATGGTACCAACCCCAAAGTACATTATTCACGTCATGCAACTATATGTATAGGAAATGCATTTACAAATGGGAAAATTTTACATAGAACTCCACAAACTTCACTAGTATTATTAGTTAAACTCACAGACATATGGGCATCTCTGAAGTACATCTCCATCCAGTTTGAAATCTATATAGCTCAGTTTAGTAAGTTAAAAAGTAAGTTCTCCTGTGGCACTGATTGTTAATAAGCAGCAACTGCCATTTTATCCTTTTTTCTCATGGTTTTGATTCCAGATGGAATGTCCCATCAACCCATTATGTCCCTTTTCATAACACTTTACCTCTAAATAAGACTGATTATAACAAACATTATATAATATGTCATTGTTTAACAGCAGAATATGTGTAACTAGAGTGATCATCACACATGGCCAAGTCTCACTTCTATATTTCATACCTTCATTGTTTTTTTTGATTGAATCAATCCCAATGTTTCTTTTAAGCAAATTTGTGCTTCCAGTTGTGCAAATACAGCTGGAAAGGCTGTTCTTATTGTGCACAAGCTAAAACATGTTAGATCTGAATTGGGCGCTAATTCAAACTATAGCTCTAGGTGTCTTTCAGTAGACATGGAAGGCAAAGGTGAGGATGGTGCTCCATTTATTGCCCAAAAGTGGTCTGAAGAAGTGTCCAGGATCTTTGTGGCAATTGTTGTTACGCAATACAGCCACAGGCGTCTGCAGGATGAATATACAGGGTCTCAGTACAATGCTGAGGCTTGGAATTTTGGTCGAGGCTGTCTCTATTGCAGCTGGCATTCCATGCACTGAAGAACAATGCGGTCACCATTACAGTAGCATCAAGAAGCACAAGATGGACCTCCTGTGCAGATGGGAGGATGGATTTAAGATGCAAACATCCCAGACTTGTGTATAGTAGTCCATCATCAGTCAATGATAGAACATGGATTTGACAGCCTATACATTTATTCATCATGCTTCCATTTCTTGTCTTTTTTTTTAGTTCTATAAAACTGCTGAAAGAATTTTCATGAACAGAGAGGCACACCAGGAGAGACTGACTCACC
This sequence comes from Protopterus annectens, assembly GCF_019279795.1. Classification (NCBI taxonomy): domain Eukaryota; kingdom Metazoa; phylum Chordata; order Ceratodontiformes; family Protopteridae; genus Protopterus; species Protopterus annectens. Next base: position 1,530,346,301 of record NC_056744.1, read on the forward strand.
TCAAAGAGGCATGGGGTAAGTATGCGCCACATATGAATGCAAGGCAAATCATACTTTTCAGGGCATCAGTCCATATCAGTTTGAGTAGGCATACCTAACCTTAATAGCAAGCATAAAACATCTGCTCCAGTAGCTCTTGATGATTGCATTATGCAAAGAGTATATCATCCTAGCTGTACATGTGTGGGTTCAACTCCCAGCAATACAAATTTGCTTTTATGACAGGATATTATATATAAATTATCTGTTGCAATATTAAATTACATTAAACTTTCCATTTTTCTAAATGGAATGCATGCATCTGATATGCCATAATCAAAAAGTTGTTTCCAGATTATTTACATTAGTAGTGAGATTTACTGATTGATTGTCTGACACATTAATGCCTTCACACCATATCTGGCTGTGGCAAATGTGAACCTAGTTATGTGTCATATTTATTTAAATATTGAAGCAAAAAAAGTGACATCATTAATGTTATTATATATGTTTTGTCTCAGCAACCCTATCTCTCATTTCTTTCTTTCTTTATTTATATATTTATTCATTTTTTGTTGTGAACATTGCAACTGCAACACAAATTACCATCAGCACATAATGTTAGACTGACCACTGGAGTTCGGCCCACCATATCTTCACAGGTGGCTGTAGCAGCAACACCCACAGGCAGTGCAGACATTCAGCACAAGCTGTCCCCATTGTTACCTTCGCAACCTCTGCACTACCTGTTCCAGCTGCTATTGCAGTGGAGCCCACCAGGAGTAGTACTGGAGGTAGTACTTTTGTCATTCATTAGGAGCTGACAGGTCTGGGGGCAGAGACCATGGAGAAGGGCTTTGGTACCCAAACTGACAGAATGGAAAAGATCCTGTGTCAAATTGCAAAATCATTGCCACATCCAGCACTGACCCATGGAAATGAGACAGGAGACAATGATGACAGTTCTGAGCATGAGGAAAAGATTGGATGTATTATAACAGCATCTACCTGGGCAGGGTATAGTCCTATCATAACCATAGACAGAAACATAGGGGCTATCATTAATATATTTACAATTCCTACATGCCCCACATTTATACATAAGTGAACTCTGTTGTTTTTTACCTTAGGTCTCTCCAGGATATTTTTAATATTCTTCCCCCTGCTGAAAATTACTCTAGGAATAATACCTAACTTTTTTAAAATTTCCTCAGAAAAACATACTTGCCATGATCTATTAATCACTTCAACTATCTGTGGTGCCTGATAATTATACCTCAAAATAAATGCTTCACCAACTACCTCTTGTTCTTTTTTTTTGTGTATTAAAGTTGTGCCCCCACAAAATTGGTGGGAAAAAAAGTGCATCTTCTGCTTAATACCTCATTACGCACTTTCAAGACCAGTTTCAAAGGGTAGCCCCTGTACAAAAACATTCCTATCAAGCTATACATTTTCTTTTGGTAAGTGTTATTGTCACTCACCAATCGCGATAATCTCACCATTTGGCCTTTAATGACATTTTTTCTCTGGTAAAAAGGGTGACAACTGTCGAAATGTAAAAGGGAGTTACTATAGATCTTTTTCCTAAAGATGTTACTTTGCAACCCCACCTCAGTTCTGATTATTTGAATATCCAAAAATTCAAAGGTGACAACTTGACTATTGAAGAAAGGAAAGTGTTATTTGATCTAGCTAACAATAGCGAAGTGAGAATTATGAAGCCTGATAAGGGGGGTGGGGTTGTCATTATGATTCACTTTGACTATGTAGCAAAGATGCAAGAAATATTAAGTGATCACTTGACATATCAGAGAGTCTCTAAAAATGAGACGAATATCGCATATCGTAAAATAGACTTGTTTTTGTTAGATGCATTGTTTCAAGGGGCTATACATGAAAGTGAATTTAAATATTTGAATGTTGAACACCCAGTCACACCTGTTGTATTTGGAATTCCTAAAGTCCACAAAAATGTTAACAACCCCCCATTTAGACCTATTGTGGCAGCAAAAGGCTCAAAGATAGAGCCGATGGCTTCATATGTGGATTTAGGAATACAACAGGTAGTGGCTGGGATACAACACAAAGTAAAAGATTCTTGGCACTGTCCTAAATGTTTGAGTGAAATAAAGGACTCAAATTATAATAATTTTTCATTCCTCACCATTGATGTGTTAAACCTTTTTTCAGTCATTCCACATGAAGAAGGCTTGAATTACTTTAGGGAAAGTCTCTTGAAAAGTAAAAAACTTAATGGTGCTAAGCTAGATACATTAGCTGCCCTAATGGAAATTGTATTAAAAAACAATTATTTGAGTTTTGAGGGGGAAATGTTTCACCAAATATCAGGACTAACAATGGGGGCAAAGTGTGCCCCGGGTTTTGCCAATTTAGTTCTTTCTACTTGGGAAGATATGTTTGTGTTTCTACCCTCCTTTTGTGACTATATAATGTTATGGATCTAGGACATTAGCTCGAATGAGAAAATGTCTGAATCCATATCCACCAAACACACTTTAATGAAAGTGCTTTAATCGAAACAGCATTTTCGTTAAAGCGTGTTCATTAAAAAAAAAAATTACACTAATGATTTAGCAGGGGGGCTTCGCCCCCCACTTAATTATTCTACCTCTGAGACCACACTACAGTGAAGAAAAGGGAATTTTCCCTTATCCGCACTATAGTACAGCCTCGGCAACATGCATACTTATGGGAAAGTGCTTTTCGATGAAAAGCACTTTCGCTTAAGTATGCCCAGCCATTTTGGTTTCGGACGTTTGCTTATTCGAGCAAATGTCCAGGACCCAATGTTATATAGTCATTTTTTGGATGATATACTAATATTGTGGAAAGGGAATAAGGAAAGTGCAAAACAATTTGTGGATTATTTAAATACTACCACAACGTTTCTTTCATTTACTAGTAGTTGGAACAATGAAAGGATAAGTTTTCTTGATATACTTCTAACAAAAACAGAGGATGGACTGCAAAGCAGTATATTTAGGAAAGAAACATATAGTAATTCCTTACTACATTATTAGAGTTGTCACCCATTCCATCAGCGCAAAAGCATTATCAAAGGTCAAATGGTAAGGTTGTCATGATTAATCAGTGACAACGTCACCTACCAAAATTAAATATATGATTTAATAGGGATGTTTCTGAATAGAGGATATCCAATGAAATTGCTTTACGAGGTGAGAAATTAAGTTTATAGGCGAAGAAACACCTCCTTTCTCCCTAATTTATGTGGTGGAAACCAAGTTATGGAGAAAAAGGCAGAACCTTTTAAATCTGACGCCCTTATAATAAGATACAACCATCAGACATATTCCATTTTAGAAACAGTTAAAAGAATGTGGGATATAGGTTTTGATAGTAATATGAAGCAAAAGTTAGGACAAACACAGAGGGCTGTATTTTGTAGAGGTAAAAACATTAAAAACATTCTTGAGAGGCCTATTGTTAGAAAATTGCACCCATTGATGTACAAATGTGGGACATGCAAGCATTGTAAGTATATACATGAAGGCCCATATGTAACAGTAGCTGGACATAATAGGTCTATACCCTGCTCTGGTAGATGTAATTGCAACTCCAAGATGTTGGTATATTTAGCTACTTGTAATACTTGCCTAAGTTTTTATGTTGGAAAGGCTATTAGGAGACTTAAAGATAGGATAGCTGAACATTTAAGGGCGATCAGGAATAAAGATTTACACAATGCCCTTTATATGCACAGTGTTGCATGCACAAATTACAGCAGGTTTAGTTTTTTATATTAGATCGAGTTACTCCAAATGAAAGAGGGGTGATGATAAACTCAGAGTAGAAATATTAGAGTATAAATGGCAGATACTTTGAATGCAACATGCCCCTCTGGACTTAATGAAAACATATTTATTATGCCAATACTTAAACAAAGGGCTAACATAATTTAATTTAATGTAGTATGATATGAAATAATAATAAAAAATAAAAAGTTTTTTGTTTTATATTTGTTTATATTACATTTCATTGCATTAGTCAATGATATTGGGTTTGCACAGTTTTGGGTATATAGATGTGTGTATTTTTAAAAAATGGGGAGTCTGTTATTCATGAATAGTGTTACATGATTGGATGGATAATCAGTTCAGCATGGGTATAAATGCACTGATATATGTATCTCATATAAACTCTGAAGAAGCCATATGTTAATGGTGAAAGTGCTTAGTTTTTAAGAGTGTTTTCATTAAATAAGTGGAATTTTAGTCCGTTTTTTCGTCCTGTTATTTTTCCTAGATTTTACCTTTTTTGGGTATTGTTTTGTTTATTTGACGGTAAATGGTGTTTCACATTGCCATTGCCTGCAATAGTCCAGTTATCTTCATGCAAATCCACTTAACCCCACTATGCTACAGAAATACAGACTGAAAGCACTATTGAGACATGTACTGCAAGATTTATTATGCTGCTGAATGTAAGATACACCTTATTTGATGTTACAATTATCATTATTGTCTCCTTTGCTTCCATCCTTTGTCACTGTCAGTCCATATCTGTGATTTTAACATTGATCTGTAGCCTGCTTTTGTTTTGCATCATGTCAAGGGTTTGAATCAAGAAATGTGTCAAAGTATCATTTCATGCTATCTTATATTATTAGTATACATGTAAATGTTGGATATCACTGTCATAGGTCTTGTCAGAAATGGTGAGGAAAGAGCCTACAGGGATGAAGTGGAGCATCTGATAGGCTGGTACAGCAGCAACAATCTGGCCTTAAATGTAAGCAAGACCAAAGAATTAATAGTGGACTTCAGGAGGACTCAGGAGATACAGCAACCTCTGGAAATTATGGGGATGGCAGTGGAAACAGTCAAAAACACCACGTTCCTGTTCCTAGAGGTGCACATCTCAGATGACCTATCCTGGTTGACTCATATTATCCACACAGTGAAGAAGGCACAACAACGTCTGCACTTCCTGTGAAACTGAGGAAGGCAAACCTGTCTCAGTCCATCCTCAAAGCCTTCTACAGGGGAACCATAGAAAGCATCCTCTCAAATAACATCATAGTTTGGTATGCAAAGCATCTAACCACAAGGCTCTGCTGAGTGTAGTGAGAACAGCAGAAAAAGTAATTGGTTCCTTGCTCCCATCCATGGATGATCTGCATGAGATTCGGTGTGTGGGAAGGGCTAGGAAGATAACCAACAATCCCTCTCACCCTGCCCATGGCATGTACTGCCATCTTTCCTTGGGCAGGCGGTATTGCAGCTTACACTGTAAACCATCTATACTGAACAGGAGCTTCTTCCCTCTATCCATAAGGCTGCTGAACTTGAATGCTGGGCATGATAGCAAATAATTAGATTAATATGCCATTTGCTGTGAAGTATCATCTATAGTAATCACTCTGACAAATTGCTTTAGTAACTGGCACAGTTAGCCTGATTTCTTATGCTCTTACTTCCTGAATGTGGCAATAGTCAGGAGTGAGTCACCACTCCATACATGTGCAATATGAACATCAGTATATATATATATATATATATATATATATATATATATATATATATATATATTATACTACAAATGATAAAGTGCAATATCTAAGCAATCACAATGTGAAGTCATAGTCTTTGCAATACCTACTAGTATAATATTGTCTAATGTCTTCCTGTCAGATTGCGGTAATTTATTGTGTTGTTAATATTTTAATTATTACTGTATGTGCATTAGTCTTACTGTCACTTAAACGTTTTGTTCAATGTTATGTCTTGCATGGGGACCAAAACAATGTAATTTTCTTCACCTTGCACTTTGACTTATCATTATCCTGCTTATGTCTTAATCATGTTTTGACTTCACTACTCCTGCTTTCTCCCAATTGGAAACACTTTATTGTACACACATAAATATAAATTAATGATGATGAGTACCATTACAATAGCACAATGCCAAGATCTGCAGAAATAGCCCATAAAAAACTATTTTTATATTTACATTCCTGTCTCCCAGTCTCTGTCTCTCTCTCTCTATTCCCTCCTTCTCTCTCATCACTCTTTGCCCTCAGCATTTTCAGAATGCCTAGCATCAAACAGCAATACTAACTGATGGTAAATGGCAGTTCAAGTCTTATCATAGAAAAGTACAGTTTTGTACCTACCATAAATGTAGATGTTTGAGTGCGCATGCAGCTGCAGTCATCACACTTGGGTTATCCTGCCATCAGGCGGGTCCTCGGTCAGCCGAATTCCAAAGTCTAGGTCCGGTGTCGGTTGTCGTCGCTTCTTCCCTGACATCAGTGCGGCAGGGGTATAAAAGAGGCAGCCGACGCCATTTTCTTCAGTTTTTCTTGCCCCAGATGTCAGGTGCCCCCAGAAAGGAAGGCAAAACATGATGTTATGCAAACATAAGTAAGTAGATAAATCAAAACAGTAGTTGCAAGCAAATACACCATAAAGGAATACCCCAAATAGGTTGTATGTTAAAGGTGTTTGGCATAAGCCCTGTCCTAAGAGGGGATGGAGGGAGGGTAACCTGGACTGCAGCTGTATGCGCACTCGAACATCTACATTTATGGTAGGTACAAAACTGTGCTATGTTCATCGTGCATACAGCTGCAGTCATCACACTTGGGTAGAATCCCAAAGCTAAGTAAGGGTGGCTGGTACTAAGCAGAATTAGGACGGGCTAGAATGCCCTGCAGGACTGCTGTGGCAAAGCCCGCTCTAGATTTTGAGTATAGTGGAAGGTGGTAGTGCTTGGAGAAAGTGTGCACTGAACTCCAAGTAGCTGCTTCCAAAACGTCCTTGGTAGGGACCCCCCCTGAGGAAAGCTGCTGAGGTAGCTGTAGCCCTGGTGGAGTGGGATCTGATGTATACAGGCACTGATTTTCCATGAAATGAATAACAAAAGTGTATGCAGTGAGCTATCCATTTTGAAATAGTCTGTTTGGAAATAGCCTTTCCTTGAGCACCTGTAGCATAGGACACAAAGAGCTGGTCAGATTTTCTGAATGACTTTGTTCTGTCCAAGTAATAACGAAGTTTCCTGTGAATGTCCAAGGAATGTAGTAGCCTCTCTCCTTTGTTCTGTGGATTTGGATAAAAGGTAGGTAAATGAATAGTCTGATTCAAAGTCACACTGGATACTACCTTTGGCATGAAGGTAGGGTTGGTTCGTAAGGAAACTCTGTCCTGATAGAAAATGATGAATGGTTGCACAGCCATGAGGGCCTGTAGCTCCTAAACCCTGCGTGCTGAGGTAATAGCCAGAAAGAAGGCTGTTTTCCATGACAAGTATTGTAGCTCTGCTGTAGCAGCCGGCTCAAAAGGAGGCAGTGTCAGCTTCTCCAATACGAAGTTGAGGTCCCAAGCTGGAGCTGGTGGTTTCCGTGGGGGTTGTATATTTTTTGCCCCTCTGAGGAACTGCCTTAAAAGAGGATGTGAGAATAAAGGAGGATCTGTATTGTACTGTGCTGAAATGGCTGAAGCGTGGATCTTGATGTAAGAGAAGGAAAGGCCACTGTTTAACATCTCAGCTAGGTACTGTAAAATCTGAGGTATATTTATTACCCAAGGGTTCTGACCCTTAGCTTGATTCCAGGAACAAAATCATTTCCATTTGGCGGAGTAGGTTTTTCTAGTAGAAGGTCTCCTGGCCTCCAAGATGACATCCTGTACCTCCTTGGAAAGGAGAGTCTGTTGGCAAATTAAGGTATTCTCCATGCAGCTAGATTTAGAGTTCTGAGCTGGCTGTGAAGGGTCTTGTAATTGTGCTGGGGCAAAAGAAGAGGAACTTGTGGAAGGATCCATGGTGGTGAGTGTGACAGGCTCTTTAGGAGAGGATACCAGTGTTGTTGTGGCCAGTCTGGAGCAATGAGAATCATTTGTGGCCTCTCTGCTCTGGTTTTTAAGAGGACTTTGGCCAGTAGCAGTAGAGGCGGGAAGGCATAGACTGTCAATGTTGTCCAACTGAAAGAGAGTGCGTCCATTTTGCAGGCCTGTGGATGATAGGTCCTTGAGCAGAATTTCTTCAACTGGTAATTTCTGTGGGTAGCAAATAGATCTATGTCTGGCTGTCCCCATGCCTGAGTTATCTTTGAGAAGACTTGAGGATGTAACTTCCATTCGTGTGGGTCTGTCATATTTCTGCTTAAGTTGTCTGCCAGTGTGTTTTCCTTCCCTGGCAGGAATTGGGCCTGCAGTTGAATTTGTAATTCCAGTGCTGTGTTCCACAGGGTCATGGCTTGCCTGCACAGGGGGTATGAATGTGTTCCCCCCTGTTTGTTTATGTACCACATGACTGTGGTGTTGTCTGTCCTTATTAATAGCTGGCCTGGATGCAGTAGGTCTTTGAAGGTCATAAGAGCATTTTGCACGGCTAGCATCTTCTTTTGGTTGATGTGTAGGTGCATCTCTTTTTGGGACCATTTTCCCTGAATGCACTGACCTGCCATGTGTGCTCCCCAGGCATAGACTGAGGCGTCTGTTGTGATGATTTGAGTTGCTTGTGGTAAGCAGAAAGGAAGACCCATGTTTCTTTGGCATGCTTGAGCCCACCACAAAAATTCCTTTTGAAGGCATGGAATGAGTGGTATAATTGTTTCAAAGCTGTGGCTGTGTTGAGACCATAAGTGTTTTAGGTACCATTGTAGTTTCCTCATATGCAGCTTTGCAAATGGTATTAGTAGGATACAAGATGCCATGAACCCCAGAGCCTGCAGGATTGTCCTTGCAGTTAGCCTGGTTAAAGTTGCCATTCTGTTGAAGTATTGAGACAGTTGCCCTTGTTTGTCTGGTGTGAGGTAGGCCATCTGGGTCGTTGTGTTTAAGCTGGTACCCAGGAAAATTATCTGTTGAGAAGGTATTAGTTTTGATTTTTTTTGTTCACTGTGTACCCCAGGCAGTTTAATAGTTTTATTACAAATGCCAGATGTTGCAATAGAATGTCCTTGCTGTCTGCTTGGATCAGGCAGTCATCCAGATATGGGTAGATTTGGATTCCTCGTTGTCTGCAGAAGGCAATTACTGATGCCAGACATTTCGTAAACACTCTGGGCGCAGTAGATAAGCCAAAGGGCAATGCAGAGAATTGGTAAAGGGTTGAACCTGCAAGAAATCTGAGGTATCTTCTGCAATCTTGTCTGATAGGGACATGCAGGTATGCCTCCTTGAGGTCCTACATTACCAGCCAAGACTCCTTGCCCAGCATGGGAAGAAGCTGCTGTAATGTGAGCATCTTGAATTTTGGTACCTCTAGATATGTGTTTAGAATAGATAGGTCTAAGATGGGTCTCCAATCTTTGTCCTTCCTTGGTACCAGAAATAGCCTTGAATAAAAGCCTTGACCTTGTTCTTTTGCAGGTACCTCTTGAATTGCTGTCATATCCATGAGAGCGGAAATTTGCCTTTGTGCCTCTGCCCATTGATTTTGTGGCAGGTTTGGCATGCCTCTCATTTCTGGAAGGGTGTGAAAGTGGAACCTGTAGCCTCTGTCTATAATATCCAGAATCCATTTGTCCTTTGTAACAATGTGCCAGTTTTTTGAAAATAAGGCCAGTTTTCCGCCCAAAGGTGCTGCCATTATAGCTTTGTTTGGCAGGCATAGGGGAAAGTCGTTGCGTCTGTTTTCTAAATGACTGTGGTCTATCTTCTCCATCTCTTGGGGCTGGTGTTTGCCACTGTCTAGCTCTGTAAGATCTTTGAGGTTGTCCTCTACCCCTTGGGTGTCTGTATCTGCCCCTTTGGGGTCTGCCCATGGCTGGAAAGGACCAATTTTTTGAAGGCCAGTTTCTGCTGAAGCGTGGAGGCTGCACCTGCAAGAAATCTTTAACTGTTTGCATAGATTTCACTTTTTCCTCCATTTTCTTTAGTACCTCCTCAGCTTTAACACCAAACAATACATCTTTTTGTAGTGGTGCATCTAATAACTTTGCTTTGACATGATCTGGTAAGGTTTGCTCTTTGAGCCAAGCATGTCTACGTATGACAGACCCCGTGGCAGCAGCTCTACATGAGGCCTCTAAAGCATCAAAACCACACTGCAAGGTATGTTTCCCCACTTGTTCTGCTCCATGCAACAAATCCTGCAACTCTTTCAAGTCTGGTTGTTCTGTTTGCGTCATTTTGCTTTTCAGCTGAGATAGCAAGAACTGTTGGTATTTTAACATATGAAATTGACAGTTTAATGCCCTCATGGTTAAAGTGGCTGATGTATACACCTTTTCCCCCACCTTTCTAATGCTCTGGAATCTCTCTCTGAAGGTAAAGGGTTTTTAGCAGTAGAGGCCTTAATCCCCTTGGGACCCTGTGAAATTGTTTCTGGGTCAGCAGTATGGCTTTTATAAAGGAACTGGTGACAATCAGGAACCCGGTAATATCTGTCTGGTTTAACAGGGACTGGAGGTAATGAGTCTGGATTAAGACTGGCTTCTGCGTACACATCATCCAAAATATCTAAGACAGGAGGAATAGCCAGGGGCCTATGCTGGGGAAGTAGTAGAAATTCCCTGAGCCTTTTCTTGGAATCTGAGTGATCTTGGCCTTCCCAGTGGAAGTGCTCTCTCAATGTATGCAGGGTTTCCCCAAAAGAGTAGTCCTCAGGGGGGGGAGACTGAGGGAATAGACTCCTCAGCATCAGAGTCTTCAAATGGGGAAGAGGCGTAATCCTGGTCCTCAGAATGGTCTGAGGTAATAGAAGCCTGGTCTAAGGAAGGGTAGTCTTCCTCCAACCTGGGTCTTTTGTCTGAGGGGGGTTGAGAACCCCTGATGAGAGTAATCAAATCCTCAGCCATTTTAAGCATCTATTTCTTAGGCATGGGGCCTTGAGAGGGGGTCTGAGGACCCTGTTTTTTAATTTTCATTGCAGCTTTAGATTTAGTGAACAATTTAATAGAGGAGGTGGTAGGCCTGAAAACGCCTTCAGAAATGGCAGGCCTCGCTAAATTTTAGGTTTCCCCGCCAAGAGTGGCGTCGGTATCTGCAGTGGGAATGGAGACCGAGGATCCTGCGACTTCAGGTACTGAAGTCGCCAGTAAAATAGTTTCATCGGTAGTCAGGGGCTGCGTAGGTGCCTCACTGAGAACCGAAGAACCGGTAGTCGGCCTAAGCGTGATCTCAGTACTAGGTGCAGGCCTCGGATTTCTGTCCTTATTCTTGCATTTTTTGCCTAAAACTGGCGTCGGTGCATCCGACGACATGATATAATTAAATTTTTTGCCAAAATAATGAAGGGCGAACTCCACCCGGCACTTAATAGTGTGCTTGTTAAACCTAGTACAAAAACGGCAGGCCGAGACGTCGTGGTCTGGCCCCAAGCAAGGTATACAGTAAGAGTGAAAATCCTTATGCGGTATTTGCTTCCCACAAGAAATGCAATTATTAACTTTGTTGACATCGGTCTGAGGCAAGAAAGGTTTCCCCAACGGGGTACTTAGCTTTAAAGAAGACTTTGGCTGAAATACTATTCGTAAATCTCAGGAGCTGGCCGACCGGCACTTGCGAACTGCTTCTGCTTCGGGCACCGAGCAGCAAGAAAGACTGAAGAAAATGGCGTCAGCTGCCTCTTTTATACCCCTGCCGCACTGATGTCAGGGAAGAAGAGACGACAACCGACGCCAGACCTAGACTTTGGAATTCGGCCGACCGAGGACCTGCCTAACGGCAGGATAACCCAAGTGTGATGACTGCAGCTGTATGCACGATGAACATCTGGTGAGTTTTTTCCCTTGGATGCATTAGGTGCTGCCCTTCATGCTACTGTACTTACCTTTGCTGCGCTATACAAAGACAGACTTTTGTCACTCTGATGATACAATTATTATCAAATGCTGAACAAGGTGCAGTGATGAATGTATACCAGTTTACCTTCATTTTGTTCTGAGTGGTTTATTCGACGTCCTTTTAATGAAAGGACACTTGCAAAAAACTCAACGGTGACTCAAATATGTTTGAGCAGCTACAATGCGAACGCATTTAGCCATTCAAACATATGTAACAAATGTTGAAAATGGTTTTCAGCTAAACCATTTTTGATATTTGTACTTGCAGGCTTTCCGTGACTTGCTCAATCAAGTCATGGAAATGTCTGACCACACAAACCATTTGCGATCAAATGAAGGTAAACCATGTATACCATATAGGATGTTGCAGTTGTAAAGAGCATTATGAAGTACACTGTACACAAACTTCCTTGCATCATATTGTTTCCATAGTTATGGTTTACAACAGCATTGACATGGCTGGTGCCTTCTGTGTTTCATAATCATTCACAAAATGCTCATAACTTTCCAGAAAGGCACTTGATACAATCAAAACTTTATCTGTTCACAAACATAGTACTGTAGGCACACGTGGACAATATTGCTGCTATTTACACATTAGGTGATAGGACAAATTTGGTTTAATTTCTATGCATGATCTGAAGTATGTTAATTATGACACCTACATATCTGTTATTATGTATTAACTGTATTACTCAGATGTCATACAATACTGCAGTGGTGGTGCTGCGGTTAGCGTTGTCGCCTCACAGTAAGACGCTGTCTGGTTCGATTCTCAGCTAGAGCGTCTTCTGCGTTGAAGGTTGTGCATCAGGGCTGGTAACTTGGCACGTAAAAATCAACTACCAATCATTAGCTTACCGGAGTTCCGCTGTGGCGACCCCTAACCTGGAAAAGCCGAAAGACACAACAACAACTCAGAGATGTCATACAAACACATCCAATTACAAAAGCATTACAACATCCATCAAATACATGGACAGTCACCAGATATGAGGGCTGTGCAACTAGACAACTGTGTAATCCATATGTGTAATGTTCTACAAATATCATGACTATTTTGTAACCCCTGACACATAAAACAATGACATAACACATAATTGCTCAGAATTTCATTAGAGCCACACCTGTTTGTATTTCTGCACTCATGGCCTTCAATGACTCAGGGACAAATCTCAACAGAATCAGGGACAAAACCAGAAATAATCAGGAACAATTAGGGGCACTTTAAAATATTAGTACTATTAACTTCAGATATTGACAGAATAAGAGAGCAAATTATATACATCAAGTAAATATATATATATATATGGTTTGCTACTGGCATTTTAAATCCGCATTAGTTGACCGTTTAAAATGTCAACTCTAAATGTGGAATTTGTAATGCCGAAAAGTAAACTAAACCGAAAATGAATACATCAAGAACCATGGTTCAATGTATTTGACACAGCAGGAGGTGACGTCACTCACCTGCTGCTATGAACATTAATGTACCGTTAGACTTTAGAGTCAACAGTACATTAATTCTACTGTTTTGCAGGGTGGCTGCACCCCCTCCCACACACCCTCTGCACATTAAATATACCAACTCAGAGATTGCACTTCAGTGAGGAAATGGGCTAATTCCCTGTTCCTCAGTGGACCACGATCTCCTTGCACAATGTCGAACCAAAATGCTCGACTTACACTACCTTTCGCTGTAGTGTAGTTGATAGAGTTGGGTTCGACATTCTGCCAACTTGAAAACTGCAAGTCGACCATATGCTGGATGACTGATGCAGTTTCCAAGTTTTAATAGTAAACCTATACATACATACACACACACACACACACACACACACACACACACACACACACACACACACACACACACACACACACACACACACACACACACATGCACATATAAAGTAAAAGAAGTCTACAATTCTAATTAATGTCATTATTTATTAAGTGTAACTCATCACCTTTCTTTCCAAAAGTCACCAGTTTTAGAAGAGAGTAAGAGAAATGGAGCTAAGATTTGATTCAAAATCAAGGGCATCCCTGAAAATCATGGACAGTTGACAGATTTGTCTGTACTCCTTAGCACAAAGATGGCATGGAGCACCATAAACCACTGTTAATTCTCACTGGAAGTTCAATACTTCAGAATATAATTATGCATGCACTAATACTTTGCTATCAACTGCACAAATGTTCTTGCAAATGTGCTTCATGAAACAATTTTGAAAAAAAATCAGTAGTGTGACTGCCTTGTATTGATTCTGTATGGTGTAGTGGACTACTGTATTACAGATATGTGGAGTTAACTGGCATTTGACTGAATACTTCATTATGTAAAGTTATGACTGCACTGCAGCACATTTAGACATCTAAATGATGTGGAACCTTTTCACACATTCTTCCTCAGTAGTATTAAGCAGTGCACTGCTATATTTTTGATATGTCTGTTTGTAGTTGCATTGCACATTTTCCAAGCCTAAGGAAATACAATTGAAATGGCCCAACAAATGCTTTGTATTTGCATGCAATCATTCTGACCTCAACAGTCATGACTGTTTGTTTGTGAAGACGCTGTTTCATAACTGTGACTATCAGCAATATACCATATGCTAAAAGAGCTGCATGTCACTCACACTACCACACTGAACATGAATGACAGGACTGATAAGTTATCTCAGCAGTATGTAATTACCAGTGATCAACACATGCTGTTTTTTCTGATTTTCAAGAAACATACATTTTCATCCATAGCTGTAATACACACTGGCTTCCCTGTAACACACTGATGTGGTAATGCATGCAGATATGCATTGTCACACATTTCTACTGTGTCACTTGCAAGCCGTGGTGGTACAGCGGTTGCGTTGTTGCCTCACAGCAAAAGGTTCTCCCATTCGATTCTCAGCTAGTGTGTGGGGAGTGCCTTCTGTGCGGAGTCTTGCATGTCCTCTCCGTGGTTGAGTAGCCTCCGAAAGACATGCATGAATGAGCATGCCTTCGCTGAAGGTTGAGCATCGGGCTGGCAACTCGGCACCATAAAAATCTACTGCCAATCATTAGTGGACCGGAGTTCCGCTGTGGCGACCCTTACCGGGAAAAGCCGAAAAGACAAACAACAACTACTGTGTCACTTGCAGTTGATACAATGGAATCTATATTGTGTAATTAGGTAGATGTTCGAATACAGCAATGACTGAATGTCATGACAGTGTTTGTATGTGTGTGTGTGTGTGTGTGTGTGTGTGTGTGTGTGTGTGTGTGTGTGTGTATCTAAAGTGTTAGGTAAGACTGGATTCACCAGTGCATCTGATGTATACACTTCCACTCAGGCAAACATTTAAACAGGGAGAGGGCTCTCCCATCACTTTTTCCCACATCTGCCACAATCATCTTCTCTGCAAGACATTGATGAGGTTATCCTATCAAAAGCGTACTCTCTCACTTAGACTTCTAGTGTAGAATGTGCACTTGATACGGTTTTCTCTAGATTGTGTAATTAGAAAAGTAGGTGTCAAATCCCTCAATGATGAATATGTGTGTGTACGTCTGTGTGTGTGTCTCTCTCTCTCTAATGTCAGGAAAGTTTGGCCTTGATGAAAGATTTGCTGTGCCTTTTTCCACTCAAGAGAAACATTAAACTAAAAGATGATTCCCCCAATCACTTTCCCTGAATTTTACAACAAACATCTTCTCTTCAAAACGCTGATGAGGTCATCCTTTCAAAAATGCACTCCCTTGTGGTAGAAGTCATACTTCTTCTGTAGCATGTGCATTTGATACTGTGTTCTCTAGATTGTGTAAAAATGTAGGTAGTTCAAATTCAGCTTTGCATACATAGTATGAGTGTATGTGTCTGTACTATCTTGTCAAATTCACTGCATCACAAAAGCTGTCGTGTAAGCTTTCACTTACAAGACATTTATACTTACGGACTACTACCCAGCAATCCGTTGAATTTTTAGCAAAGACATATTCCATGCAACACAATGATGTCATCCTTTCAAATGTGCACTTTGTCAGCATTGCAGTCCAATTTCTCCTATGTTTTTTCCTGTTTATACTGTTTTACCTTCATCCAGTGCTTTGGTGACATTCTCAAAGAAATCTACCAGGTTTAATAAGAATGATTTACCCTTAAAGCCAAGATGAGTTGGGTAAAGAGTTTGAAGGTTACCTATGTCTTTGTTGATAAGGTCTATGAAGATTCTCTCCATGACCTTGCAGATAAGGCTGGCTAAGCTTATGGGTCTATGGTTCCCAGGGTCAGCTGGTGACCCCCTTTGTGCAAGGGCATTACTGTTACTGTTTTCCACTCTGCTGGGACAAAGCCAGTACTTAGACTGTGGTTAAAGAGAGTGCCAAGTGGTTCTGCTAGGTCCTGTTTTAGACCATTTAGTAGGCAGTCTGTGATGTTATCTGGTCCCATAGAGGCTGTGTTTTTGGCCATGGAAAGTGCAATTATGACCTGCTCTTTGGAGATACTAGGTAGAGGACTGGTGACAGCTATGCTTTGGGGTATGTCTGGTGAAGACGGGGGGATTATACCAAATCTGTCTGCTAGCAGGTTGGCAATGTCCTCAGGTTCAGTATGAGTGCTGCCATCCACTATAAGTTTGGCACAAAGCTGGGCCTTCCTTTTTAGATTTCTGATGTAGCTAAAGAATGCCTTGTGACTATCCTTAGTTAGGGATGCTAGTTTTGCTTCATAATTGGCTTTAGAGGACTTTACAAGAGATCTAATTTGCTTTTTCAAGCTGTGGAGGGTATCTTTCCTTGGCTGAATCAGTTCCTTCTTGTTCTTAGACATTAGTTTCTTCCTCTTGTTGTATAACCTATTTATGCCTGATGTCCACCAGGGTGGCTTGCTTTTTCGTGCGGATCTTGTTTTGATCTGTTCAGGTACAGCCAAGTCTATACATTTGTACAGATGTTTATGCAGCACATTTGTGTACATCTGTGTATAGAAATCATTGTTGAGAGTGGTAGCAGGAGGTTTGAAACCATTTATGCCATCACTTAGGAGGATGCAGTTTGCTTTGGAGAAATATTTCTTCATTTTGCTCCTGAGGGGGAGTCAGGTATGATTGTTACTTTGAACGAGACTGATTTATGATAAGACCTTACCAGGGAGGGCAACACACAGGGGTAGTACAGAGACCCCCTATGTTAATGAATACTAAATTTAGGCCTTTCAAGCCCCTTGTGAGGGTGCAGACTATCTGTTCCAGACCATTTATATTAACAAAGTCCAAGAACCTTAGGTGAGCATGTTGGTGCTCATATATGTCTCCCAACTGATGAAATCACACATGACCAAGGTGTTTGGCTATATAGTGAGTGACTCAAGTAGGTCCAGGTAGGCAGAGTGGTTCTTGTGGTTCATAGTGAGGAACCTATAGATAACAGTGAAATGGAAGGGGATTTTTTGGTATTTTATCTGAAAAATTAAGTGGAATATTGTGTTTGGAACCTTCAACAACATTGTTGAAACCGGAGTTAAACAAACGTAAGTCTGTCTCCTTACAAAAGTTCTTTTTAGAACTGGTACATTTTTTACTTCTTGGTAAAGGACTGACAGCAGTCTTGTGTTTGTTCAGCACAATTTAAAGGTGTATGGTGATAATGTTCACTTTACGAATAAAAAATAACATCTGGTAAAGTTTACTGTAACGGTTTCCATTTTCCTGAACAGTTTGGCAAGTAATATGACTACTCAAGGCACTATAGATAGTGATATTAGTGTATATCAGACGCCGGATGAAGTTAATCTGCTCACCCTGACACTACAGGAAGTAATCTGTAAAGTGCAACACTTATTGGAAAGGATGAAAGGGAATGTAAGACGGCATTTGGGTATGTGCGAAGGTAATGGTGATAGTCGCTCATCATCTGAAGAAGGGACTATCATAGCAGATGCTGTGTTTGATCAAAATAAGCCTATCGCTGAATTTTTGGAAGGTACTGTTATTGACCCTTTTCATGATTTGTCCACCAGTAATGATTAATTGGTCGACTTACGACAAGTTCACAAAGAAGTACCTGACTTTAAGAATCAGTTTCTCCAATTGGAGAAAAAAGTTTTGCGGTTTAAAGCCTTGATTTATGAAAATCAATATTTGAGTAAATGTGTTAATTTGTCAATTGTGCACTTAGGGCTTAGAGTGTACGCCTTTCCTAATGCAGTTAAATCTGATAACAACTTGTTCAAAAAACTGAAAGAATTGTATAGTAACATGGGTTGGAAGTACTGAAAACATTAATAAAATGGAATAATGAATAGATGAACATTTTAAAAGATGACATCATTAAAATGGACAATGGGTTAAGGGAACATCCTATCATCATCCTATTTTTATCAGTATATGTTTGACAATTTAAGTAATAAGGTTAATAAGTTGATAGATAGTGTAGTCATCAAGAAAAAGAAGAAATTATTGAGAGATTTGTAAGCATATCAACAAGAACAGGCATATATAGTTAATAAAAAAGATATAACAATAATAATTTGAATGATAACAATGGAAAGGAGTTTATTAAAACAAGTTCATTATACAGACTTGATTCGTTTTCTGATTCAAGTAATAA
Source organism: Protopterus annectens (assembly GCF_019279795.1). Classification (NCBI taxonomy): domain Eukaryota; kingdom Metazoa; phylum Chordata; order Ceratodontiformes; family Protopteridae; genus Protopterus; species Protopterus annectens. The sequence goes on from NC_056744.1 coordinate 1,530,364,647, forward strand.
AAACAGTTTACAAGTTAATGACAACAATAGGGGTCAGGTGTCTAGTGTTTCAAGTATGGAAATTGAGGAAAATATTCCTTTTCCTACTCAAACCAGTGGCACAAGCAGTCCACCTCCAAATCAGGAAGCTTTTGTCACGGGGGGAAAGAAAAGAGACAAGAACAAAGAACGCTAGCCTACACACAGAAAATTTTCAATCTTAGTCATAGAAAATTTACAGAAGTTGAAATTAGAGTGCTTAAGAAAGGGTTTTCTTTCTTGCCAGCAAGAAAAGCAAATACAACAGACACCATTTTAGATTTTAAACTATTTGTACGAAAGTTAAATCTGAAATATCTGTATCATGGTTTGTAGAATCATGAAGGTGGACTTTTTAGAAAGAATAGAAATGTTAACCCTCCATTAGTTAACACTTTAAATATTTTTTCTAATTTATCTGAAAACGAGATATATAAGCTACACAGTAATGAAAAATCAGTTAAATGTTTGGAAAATCTCACTAGGGAGGAAGACTTGGCTTTAAAACAGCTAGTATCATATATAGTGACATCAGATATATGAAGGCAGACAAAGGACAAGGGCTTGTTATTATGGATAGTCAGGACTACAGTAGTATTATAAGGAGGTTATTAGCAGACGACAACAAATATTCCAAAGTGAATTAGACATTATTTTATCGGATTTGATATATCAGCAATACATTTCCATTGATTTGTTCAATATTTGAATGCTGAACAACCCCAATTAGGGATGCTTTTTGGCATCCCTAACTTACACAAAGATGTGGAGAATCCTCCATTCAAGCCCATTGTGTCTGCCTCTTTCAGTAAAACTTCAAAAATTTCTATATATCTGGATAAAATATTAAATCCTATAAGTGCAAAGTAGTAAGTGGTATCTTAGAGATTTGTTTGTGTCTTTCGGCTTTTCCCGGTTAGGGGTCGCCACAGCTGAACTCCGGTCCACTAATGATTGGCAGTAGAGTTTTTACGTGCTGGCTTGCTGGACCTAACGCATAACCTTCAATGAAGGAACACCCGTTCACGCATGTCGCCACACAGAAGATGCTCTAACTGAGAATCGAACGGGCAACGTCTAACTGTGAGGCGACAACGCTACTGCAGCACCCTTAGAGATTCATGGATGTTTTTGGATGAACTTCGACATTTTGAGTTCCAGGGAAATTAAACTTTGTTATGCACATTTGATGTTTGTTCCTGATATAGAGCTATAGATCAAAATGAAGGAATAGAGTTCCTGAGGCTATATTTAAATAAAGTGGAATGCAATGATGATATTTTTGTACTTTGTCAGCTTACGGAATTGGTATTACACAATAATTTTTTCATGTTTGGAAAGGAAATTTACCAAGAGTTGAGTGCGGTAGCGATGGGAGCACATGTTGCTCCCATCTTTGCCAATCTGGTCATGTGTTGGTGGGAAGTTACTTTTTTGGAGAAGATGGATTTATTTAAATATGTCAAATATTATAGGCGTTACATAGATGATTTGTTTTTTGCATGGGCTGGTAACAATGAACAACTTGGTGAGTTTTTCTAAAACATTAATTAGAGAGTGGCTTGGTTGCAATTTACTATAGGTGGCAGAGGTACAAAGGTTCAATTTTTGGATGTGGAAATTGAGATGGATGTTGTTAATAGAACATTTAGAAGTAATATTTTCAGAAAGAAAACATTTATTAATAATTATTTACATTATGATAGTTTTCATTCTAAGCACATGAAAGTCAATGTTTTTAGGGGACAAGCTATTAGACTGAGTAGAATGGTTAGTGATGACCATCATTTTAAGGTAGAGTTAGATGTCCTTAAACAGTTATTCATTAATAGAGGATATTCTAGTGATATTCTAGAAGAGGCATTACAATATATTATACAACACAGGAATGATAAATACTCGCCTATACTGAAAACAGGGTTTCAACAAAATAAATTCAGTGAGGATGTAAATAAAAATGATGCGTTGAGGCATGCATTTCCAATACCTATGAGTATTGATGGGCCTGCAATTAGAAAAGTTATACAAGAGAATTGGAAAATTATCTTGGGTAATGAAGAATTAAGCAAGATTATTAGGATGCAACCAAATTTTATTAATAAAAAAACTAGAAATTTAAAAGAAATTTTGGAAAATGGACATAGAGATGAGAGCCACAATAGAGTTGTTACACGTTTAGGGACATTTCCCTGTACAAATTATAGACAATGTAGATTTATGATGGGTGTACAAAGTCATTATTTTAAACATATAAAATACACTGTGATAGCTATGGATAAATATGATTGCCAAAGTGAAGGATTAGTTTATTTAGCAGTATGTTCTAACTGTGAAAATTTCTATATTGGAAATACTATTAGAAAGTTAAGACACAGGGTTAGGGAACATTTATTGGCCATTAAGAAAAAAAGATTTAAGTGATGCGCTAGCCAAACATTCAGTGATGTGTGAAAATTTTAAGAAGTTCACATTTTTTGTAATAGAGAAGGTGAAAACAGATAAGTTTGTATGTTCATTCAATCATTTCTTGGAAAAAATCGAATTGAAATGGCAAATCTTTTTAAGAGTTGATGTAACACCTGGTATTAATGATAAATTTTCTGTTAAAAGTTATTTAAATTATGTTCATTTTTAATTTTTTTTGTCACAAAATTTAGTGTTTGTATGTATTATAAATATAGCTATATTAAGAACATTATTAGAAGTTTATATTCACACATTCAGTTTTATATTAGTAGATATTGTGTTAAGGAAGTGACAGTACTGTTTGGTTGAGTGAACTTTATATTGACTTGTCATTTTAAGGATTAATACTAGTAGGAAATGATGTCGAAATAATCGTGTTATAAAAGGAAATGATGTAAATGGTGGATTTTGTAATTCTGAAGAAATTCTGTAATAAATGGGATGAAAGCGCTAAATTTATTCTGGCTCCAGTGTGTGTTTTGTTTTAGTAGTAGTTTATGTTTTTCAGACTTAGGAGGATGTAGTTTGCTTTGGAGAAATATTTCTTCCTATTTGCTCCTGAGGGGGAGTCAGGTATGATTGTTACTTTGAATGAGACTGATTTATGATAAGACCATACCAGGGAGGGCAACACACAGGGGGTAGTACAGAGACCCCCTATGTTAGTGAATACTAAATCAAGGCCTTTCAAGCCCCTTGTGAGGGTGCAGACTATCTGTTCCAGACCATTTATATTAAAGTCCAAGAACCTTAGGTGAGCATGTTGGTGCTCATATATGTCTCCCAATTGATGAAAGGATAGTTGAAATCACCCATGACCAAGGTGTTTGGCTATATAGTGCGTGACTCAAGTAAGTCCAGGTAGGCAGAGTGGTTCTTGTGGTTCATAGTGAGGAACCTATAGATAACAGTGATATGGAAGGGGATTTTACCTACAGTTAGTTGGTCTTGGAGTAGCTACAGGGAGTCTTATGTTTTAACCAGTCTTGAGGTGTATTGGTCTTTAATGAAGATGGATACACCTCTGCCTTTGGCTCTTTCATGTTCATTTTGAGGTCTGAACATGTGGAAGGCACTGTAGCCTTGCATGACCGGGTGCTCTCTGTGGCCTTACGCCATGTCTCTGTGACTGCACAGACATCAGCATCTTCCAAGATAAGGAGTGATTCCAGTAAGTGTAGTTTCTGATTTAGACTCCTAGCATTAAGCAGCATAACCTTGAGTTTGTCTCTAGTAGATTGTTTTACATTGGGAATTTTGTTATGACATTGCCTAGAAATGGCACTATGGGGAAGGTTAAGTACCTTTGCCAGTAACTGCAAGCCAAGAGGTGACAGGTGAAGACCATCTCTGGAAAAGCAGCATGGTCTGTCAACCATATCTTCCTAGACTGACAGATACTGGATCCCCTTGGATTGACACCAGAAGCTAAGCCAATTGTTGAAGTCAATATTTTTTTTGTTTATATTTAAGCATAAGCTGGGTGAAGGTAGAATGCTGCTTAGGGCTAGGGACATGCCTGCCGGGGTCACATAATCTGAGAGCTCAGTTATGTCTTTCTTCATATAGTCCATTGAGGAACATCTCAAGTCATTCACTCCAACACAGACTATGACAGAGTCATAACAGTACTTGTTGAGAGACTTGAGTGCATGCATGATCTGACAGATCCTGGCACCCAACAGGCAACTGACTGTGACAGTCTCCTTGTCCAACCTGGTGAGGGTGACAACTGTGTGTCTAACTATGGAGTCACCTATGAACAAGACATTTGGTTTTGAGATGTTTTGCCTTAGGGCATTATTGGCTGAGACACTGTTGTGTACATTTTTATGTGTAGTGGGTTCTTTTGGGTCTGCAGTGTGTGCAGTAGGTTTGCATTTGGGAGGTCTCTGATCGTTAGCTAGGCTTCTAGCAAGTACCTCCACATATGTGACTTTATGTGTTGTGAGCTTATGTGCAAGACGTGAAGTGTATGTGCTGACAGCCTGTTTGATATCTGGTTTGTTGTTATGTGAGAGAACTGATTCTAAATTCATAGTATAGATACATCTCTCACATGTTGTATTTGTTTTAGGAGTAATTGGTTGTCAATATATGTGAGGCAGTTGCTACATTGCCTCAGGATGCCCATGACAACCAGGCTGGCTGGAGAAATGGTGGGAAACTATCCATTCATTATGGCAGGTATATACTGTAGTAATTAGCGGGGAGTGGCTAGATGGACCAGGATATAAAGCAGCTATTCTATAGAGGGCTACAGGTAGAAAACTGTGTTAATGCTTCACAATGCACAACTGATTTGCTCACAGGGTAGTAGTGCACAAGTGTGCCATGCATAGTGAAGCAGAGGAACTAAGGAAGGTTCCCTAGCAGATATCTAAGGAAATTTGTCTTTCTAGGCATTTGCTTTTATGCACAGCTATACACAGCAGTGTTAAACCCTGTTGCGCATCCCACAGCTGTGTGCAAACACAGGCTTAAATACAAGAGAAGTTAAATGATTTTAAACAAAGTAACCAATGCGATCAAGCAGTTGTTTAGTTTCTTTCCGGAGCAGGAGATAGTTTTGTGGGATTGCACCATGAGATATTTTTGTGGGATTGCACCATTAGGAATCTTACTCTAAATTTCAGATCAATCCCAAAGCAAGATTTTCCCTACTCCCTGACATATTTGAAAGACTACAATCTGGAATTTGTTCATAACCACCAACATCCAGTACAAATCCATCACATTCTTGCTGTTGTGTAAGCATATACCTGAAGGCAGGCAGGCTAATGTTTTCCTTCTCCTCTAAAGCCATTTTTTCTGTTTTTCTCCTCTCTTTGCTGCTTCTTCCTTTCCAGCCATCCAAGTGTGCCCATCCATCCCTGGTTCTAACTGTTCTTCCACTCCCCAAACTTTATATGACTGAACTTGGTTGAGCATGGATCTTAAAGGTGATCTGGGGGGATCATGCTTGCAACTGCTTCTCTTGCTGAGGGGGGTTATTTTATGATCTATCCTTATTTCCCCTGCCCATGCATTCATCACCATACATCCAAGGGATAAATGTTCCCCTGTATGGACCATGCTTCTCAGCCTCTTCAATGAATTTTCTCCCTGCAAATCATTCAGATATCTGAGATGCTGAGTGAATTAGGGTGGCCTGAGTTGTAGTTAGGGCTTTATCCTTCTGTGTCAGAATGCTATGGTCCTTTAAAAATTGGGTCAGTCTTGAAGCTACTGTATTTGAGATGGTCATGGTGAAATGAGGCCATTGCCTGTCTGCTTCCTCATTGGATGACAACCTGCTTTTGGAGATGCCCCTATATTTATGAGGGGCAGCTTGAAGAAGTGTATGATATTGTTACAAGAAATGAATGTTATTGTGACTGTTTGTGCATGCTGTGCATGTCTTAGGTTCATAGGTTGGTGCTAGGCTATCAGCCCTAGGGCCTATACAAGCTTAGCCATAACAATTCCCTAGCTATTTCTTCCCACACTATTTACTTCCCTGGACCCCTGTCTAGCAGGGTGACTGATGTGATCCCCGGGGTGAATTTCCTTTCTCCCATCTAATCGTCAGGGTTCCTTTTGAAGAGGTCCAAAGAGGCACTCTACTTGACATGTATGGGCAATCTATTCCAGAGTCTGGGGAGTCTCTGGGTCAGGAACCTATCCCTCCAGCATGTTTTGTTTATTGTGATGACAAGGTTTATTTCCCTGGAGCGTGTGGCTCTGAGGGATTGGGATTTCTTTAAGTGCAGCATGTCTAACAGCTCTGGGTTCAACATGGCCTTGTATGTTAAGCAGAGATTGCCTCTGAGTAGACGATATGCGACAGAGTATAGCTGGAGTTTCTTAAGGTGGTCAGCGTAGGGCATCTGCTTTAGGCCTGTGATTCTTTTAGTGAGGTATTTGTATCTGTGGCAAAATACAGAAGGACATGACACTAACACAGATGTGTCACATTGACTAGGATATAAACAGAATAATGATCTGATATACATAGTTCTACTTGTCTAAGTATAGCTGATGTGACATATGTACATGCAAAAAGAGTCATGGTTATGTGGCATATGCGGACCTGCCCATAAGTCAAGGTACATCTCAACTGCAGTCTGTCCTCTGACAAATGAGCTGTATTTCTGAATGTCACGATGTATATCAATATGCATGGGTTGTCTTTATGCGTATCACAAATGGAGATGGAGCCCAGGCAACAACTGGGAAAATAAAAGTTCATGCCAGTGTTATGCTGCTAATACATCAGCTACTGGGCAAATGTCAGGCTTCAATTATTTATGATTTTGATGCATTTATGTTAATGAAATCAATAAAATGATTTGTATCTTTCCTGGTGCAAGTGCCACACCATACATGCTGAATATGAATGCAATATATTTTAACTGGTATTTAGCCCTGAAGTGAGCCTTGTTAACAACAATATTAACTCCTGTATGACACTACAATAATATCCATCACACCCGGCTGAAACAGTAACATGTATTACTAAGTGACCTGTTGAAGATTTACATTGCACATACAACAAACGTACACTGGCGTGCAACAAATGTTATTCTCTACCCAAAAGTAGCTTACTCTGTAGTGTGGAAGTTCATTCCAATGGGTAATTTAAGCAAGTCTTGACAAAGTACAAGTGACAACAAATATCTCATGACATTGACTACTTAATGATTTCTTTGTTAAATGGCATGCATCTACCACATCATTATACTGGGCATGCACACAAGGAAGTAAAGCAAAAAACTGTAAGAACATCAATTACCCAGCAGAAAAGCACAAGAAAGTATCATAGCAGAGGCCCACTCGTGCTTTGTGATGGTTTGGTAGAATAGCGCATATTAAAAATGGTGTATATGCCCATAAAACTCTAGACCGTGTACAAAAGAATAACATTAATATGTAAATGTTTATATGAAGTCATGCAATATCGATCATTATTACTGGGGAAATAAGTGATTCCTGTGAGCATTCAATGACATACCCAGCAGTTACATCTTGCCAGATTCAAACACAGACCAAAGGCAGATCTCAGAGAAATGTGTATCATCCATTAACACCAAAGAAATAGGCATATCCAATGTGTCATTAAGAACACACTTGAAAGGATTGTATCACTATCCTATTGTAATGATTACGGCTCCACTAACATGGGTTGCGAGACCTAAAAATGTAGCCCTCTTACTGTGTCATATCTAAATTCCTTGTCAAAGCCAATCCTGTCTGTCACAGTTGTTTAACAGAAAAATGTTACAAGATTCAAACCCCTGTCAATCATGCTACATACTCTACAGAGCTGTGTGTTAACTGTATCTGCCACAGGAGAGGTTGCCACAAATAATGCAAACTGAGGTGTGCAGTAATTAAGGACTTTTGATCTTATGTTCAAAACAAATTTGTCTGAGTGATGAAAAGGAGGTAGCTGCATAAATAATTGAACAACTGTGCAAAGTCCGCTATCTTTGTTTGGCCAAGTCACTATTTTTTGTCTACATTGTTTTGTACACATACAGTCACAGATTAAAACGGCAGTCTATCTGCATAGACATGTGCATTATATACAAACACATGTGCTGCACAATGCAGTCATCAATGTGACTGTAGAATCACAACTGTGAATAATGCATAGATAATCATAGATTTGAACTTATGCTGTACTAAGGCAACAAGTGGCAGAACACTCTATCATTTCCTCACACCACAAAAGAAGGCTTACTGGGTTTAGAAAAGGCACATTTCAACAAATTACATCATCAGTGTTCAACAAAGGAGTTGTCTGTGCTAAAATGAACAGAAAATATTGAAAGAGAAATCTAGAGCTATATACGTAGACATGAGATATGTGGGTAACAACATTGTAACCTACATGTACATTCACATATATACTGTCATAACTGAGTGCAAGGAGTAATGTCCAGTTTCAAAATGACTACCTAAGATCACAAGCTAGAGAACACTGCATGTGTGAAGATTGGGTAGAGATGGGTGAAGGCTGCCTGCCTTGCCAGATAGAATTTTATAGATAATTCTATCAATTGTAAATATGAAGGTTGAAATGCAAACCTGTTTTCTTAAATGAATGTAATTAATATGTGATGCCCGTGCCCTGGCCCAGCAATCAAGGAGCCTCAATCCTCACCACTAACACCAGAGAGGGCATCTCATATATGAGGGAAGGATAACAAATACACACACAGTAAAGTGCAATTTCCCTTAAGAGCACACAGAGATCACAATCAGTCTGGGGCTAGTCGCTCCCTTGCTCCCCAGGTCCCCAATAAGACTCCCCACTGTCACAATTCCATACAACTTCTTTGCAAGCTATATGTCCCCCCATGACCCTGGAAACCCATATCATGTATTTAAGCTTACTGGAAACAATCACCAACTACACAATACCATATTCATGGGCAACTTTAATTACCCCACAATTAACTGAGAATTATACTGTTTATCACACCAAATGTGCAGGCACAGAGATTACTGGATATTGTAAATTCAAACTTCCTGGATCCAATTGTCAAAACACTGACCAGCAGCGTAAACATACTGGATCTTGTCCTTACTAATATGGGAGTGTGCTGCACACCCCCGAAATGTAATGTCCTCTCTCATAAGGTCGGACCACAAAATAGTCTACTTTTCAGTAAAAATAAAACCACAAACCACAGCTAACCCTGGAATGTTCAGACACTACTCTAAGAACAACTTCCTACTGTTAAGTGATAACCTGGCAGAATTTCCCCTAAACCCTTAGAATATTGCTTGCATATAGAACTGTTCAAAGAAACCCTATAGTGGCATGTTAATAGCTGCAGAGAGGCATCTGTACCCACCAGGAATAAGTAGAGAACTAACTCAAAAAACAACCCACACTGGTGGAATCACAACATCAATAGGCTGTATAACAGAAAAAGAAAAATCATGGAAACAATTTAGGAGGTGTAGCACTTAGCACAATAACAGCACTCTTGTCAAATTAAATAAACAACTCAGAGGAGAAATAAAGTTTACCAAAGACAATATTTAGGCAAATGTAGACTCCCAAGCCAAGGACAACCACAAGGCATTCATTAGCTATGTCCGCAACCTCAAAGTCAATACACAATTGTTTGCAAAGCTAATTGTTAACGGAGTCACCTATACTGAGCATGAATATATGGAAAACCTACTGGCAGCCAAATTCAGCTTCAACTTTACTCCACTGTCTCCCACACAGGAAATACCATCAGATATATATTCTCCTACAACCACTAGGAATCAGGTCCCCTATGCTCTCTATCTAAGGCCAGAAGGACTGCATCAATGGGTCCAGAAAATATCCCAGGAAGCAGTTTAAATAGCATGAAACATGACCTATCAGACCATCTGGGATCACTATTTAAATGTGGCCTCCAGCAGGCTTTGTGCAGTCGAGATCTGCAACTGTCATTCCTCTACACAAATGTGGATGATCTACAGACCCTAGAAACTACAAACCCATAACTCTCACTGCTCTCATATGTAAATCCATGGAAAGAAATGTGGACTATCTACAAACCCATAACTCTCATTGCTCTGATATGTCAATCCATGGAAAGAAATGTGGACTATCAACAAACCCATAACTCTCACTGCTCTCGTATGTAAAACCAAATGTCTTGGTCATAGGTGACTCCATAGTTAGACACACAGATGTTCCCCACACCAGGTTGGACAAGGAGAATGTCACAGTCAGTTGCCTGTCAGGTGCCAGGATCTGTCAGATCATGCATGCACTCAAGTCTCTCAAAAAGTACGGTTATGACTCTGTCATAGTCCGTGTTGGAGTGAATGACTTGAGATGTACCTCAGTGGACTATATGAAGAAAGACATGACTGAGGTCTCAGATTATGTGTCCATGGCAGGCATGACCCTAGCCCTAAGCAGCATTCTACCTTCACCCAGGTTATACTTAAATATAAACAAAAAATGATTTGACTTCAACAACTGGCTTAGCTTCTGGTGTCAATCCAAGGGCATTTAGTATCTGTCAGTCTAGGAAGATATGGTTGACAGACCATGCTGCTTTTCCAGAGATGGTCTTCACCTGTCACCTCTTGGCTTGCAGTTACTGGCAAAGGTACTTAACCTTCCCCATAGTGCCATTTCTAGGCAATGTCATAACAAAATTCCCAATGTAAAACAATCTACTAGAGACAAACTCAAGGTTATGCTGCTTAATGCTAGGAGTCTAAATCAGAAACTACACTTACTGGAATCACTCCTTATCTTGGAAGATGCTGATGTCTGTGCAGTCACAGAGACATGGTGCAAGGCCGCAGAGAGCACTCTGGCCATGCAAGACTACAATGCCTTCCACATGTTCAGACCTCAAAATGAACATGAAAGAGCCAAAGGCAAAGGTGTATCCATCTTCATTAAAGGCAAATACACCTCAAGACTGGTTAAAACATAAGACTCCCTGCAGCTACTCCAAGACCAACTAACTGTAGGTAAAATCCCCTTCCATATCACTGTTATCTATAGGTTCCTCACTATGAGCCACAAGAACCACTCTGCCTACCTGGACCTACTTGAGTCACTCACTATATAGCCAAACACCTTGGTCATGGGTGATTTCAACTATCCTTCCATCAATTGGGAGACATATATGAGCACCAACATGCTCACCTAAGGGTCTTGGACTTTGTTAATATAAATGGTCTGGAACAGATAATCGGCACCCTCAGAAGGGGCTTGAAAGGCCTAAATTTTGTATTCACTAACATAGGGGGTCTCTGTACTACCCCCTGTGTGTTGCCCTCCCTGGTAAGGTCTTATCATAAATCAGTCTCGTTCAAAGTAACAATCATACCTGACTCCCCCTCAGGAGCAAAATGAAGAAACATTTCTCCAAAGCAAACTACATCTCCCTAAGTGATGGCATAAATATTTTCAAACCCCCTGCTACCACTCTCAACAATAATTTCTATACACAGATGTACACAAATGTGTTGTATAGACATCTGTACAAATGTATAGACTTGGTTGTACCTGAATGGATCGAAACAAGATCCTCACAAAAAAGCAAGCCACCCTGGTGGACATTAGACATAAATAGGTTATACAACAAGCGGAAGAAACTAATGTCTAAGAACAAGAGGGAACTGATTCAGCTGAAGAAGGACACTCTCCGCAGCTTGAACAAGCAAATTAGATATCTTGTAAAGTCCTCTAAAGCCATTTATGAAGCTAAACTAGCATCCTTAGCTAAAGATAGTCACAAGGCATTCTTTAGCTACGTCAGAAATCTAAAAAGGAAGGCCCAGCTTTGTGCCAAACTAGTAGTGAATGGTAGCACTCATACTGAACCTGAGAACACTGCCAACCTGCTAGCAGACAGATAGATTTGGTGCAAACTTCACCCCCCCCCCCCTCCTCACCAGACATACCCCAACGCATACCTGTCACCAGTCCTCTACCTAGTATCTCCAAAGAGCAGGTCATAATTGCACTGTCCATGGCCAAAAACACAGCCTCTATGGGACCAGATAACATCACAGGCTGCCTACTGAATGGTCTAAAACAGGACCTAGCAGAACCACTTGGCACTCTCTTTAACCACACTCTAAGTACTGGCTTTGTCCCAGCAGAGTGGAAAACAGTAACAGTAATTCCTCTGCACAAAGGGGGTCCACCAACCGACCCTGGGAACTATAGACCCATAAGCTTAACCAGCCTTATCTGCAAGGTCATGGAGAGAATCATCATAGACCTTATCAACAAAGACATAGGTAACCTTCAAACAATTGACCCGACCCAAATTGGCTTTGTTAAGGGTAGAAAATGCTTATTAAACCTGGTGGACTTCTTTGAGAACGTCACCAAAGCCCTGGATGAAGATAATGCATACAACTTAGCCAAAGCTTTTGACACAATTCCCCACTCAGGCATCATTGAGAAGCTCACCCAGCTGGGGATTAACCTATACATGACTAGATTGGTAGCCAACTGGCTGACCGACAAAATGCATACAGTCAAAGTTGGGGATCCCACCTCTACCAGTAGACCAGTTTCCACTGGTGTACCACAAGGATCTGTGCTGGGCCCACTACTGTTTGGAATCTATTTCTCAGAAGTCCAGGAGAAAATAGATGGCCTGTGACTTACCATGTTTGCTGATGACTGCAAACTGGGCCCAATCACAGAGTTCCCCAATGTTGCTGACATACTACAGAAAGAGCTTACACAGACAAATGATTTGTACCAAACTCAAGGGCTTCAACTTAAATCAAAAAAATGTATTATCATTCTTTTTGTCAAAGGGGAAGTCTCTGCAAATTGCAATATTAATAGTATACCCCCTAGCTCAAACTCTGTGGTGAGAGATTTGGGAACACAGGTTGATAGCAACCTAAGTTCAATCACCATATGTTCTTAGTGGTAAAAAAGGCATTTTACATTGCACATCTCATAAGTAAGGACCTCTCATCCAGAGCCAAGGATGTTATAACTCCCCTATACTCATCTCTCATCAGACCACTAATACAGTACAACACTCCCTTCTGTATGTACCTCACCAGACACCTGCAACAACTGGAGAGACTTCAGAGATTTCTCACCAAGAAAATTCAGGGCCTTCAACACATGACCTACATGGACAGACTGAAGGCCCTGTCACTGTACTCTGTATCTTATAGGCTGCTGACAGGTGATTTGTGCCTGGCCTACAGAGCAGTCTCAGACCCTGCCCTAATGGAAATGCTGCACATACACAAGTCAAATAGGACAAGATTCACTCACTTTAGGGATTTTACCATAGCCTGCAAAATTAACAGAACATGATGGAGAGACAGATAAGTCTCCCAGAGATTGGCATGCCTCTGAAACAAAAGCTAAATTCACATAAAATAGATCTCTTCAATGACCCTATTTAAGTGCAACATACAACTGGATGGGAGACCATAAATTTACCCCAGGGGTGTCACCTATGTTCTTCTTGGATAAGGGCAGATGCTGCTGATCATAGACTTATGCTGCATATATAAACCAAACAACTTGGTCAATAAGGGAACAAGGGTATAATATGGCTAGGTTTATAGAGACCCTAGGGTCAGTAGCCTAGTAACTTCCAGTGACCCTATGAATGCATAAGACCCAGTGCAGAACATCTCTGTGGATCCTTCTCATCTGGGTCATCTTGGCCCAGGTGAACACAAGTGAATCATTTCATAGAGAAGAACCCCTTCTCTAAGAATACTTGATCTGAAACTGAATGATTCAGATTGATCAGCCAAAGTTTCCAACAAATCAGGAACCTTAGATTGCATCCACAACATATGGAAGCCAAGGTTGTGCATCTCCCTCACCAAGTTCCTTCACTGAATACAAGAATCATTTCAGATTTAACCCTTCAATAGTAGAGGTCAAGGTCACCACCTTAAGTGTTTGAAGGAACATGTGGACACTCGATTTACCTCAAACAGATAGACCTGGGACTTGGTGTCTTATTCTTTGTCCTTTTGATGGTGTTCAGACATAGTCCTGAAGATGTGAGGAGGATACTTCCAATGGTCACCATGTCAGGCATTCCTTGACCACTAACTATGCAAAATGGACAAATAACTCTTCTTGCCTTTCATGCTAATTAGAAGGGCTAAACCTCTGGCACTTGTGAACCTAATTAGTATCATAGTGTTCTCTGAGAAAATACAGATCTAGACTGGTAATATGATAGGAATTATTTTATAAGGTCCAGTGTTAACTAAATGAAAAGCATCATTAGCACTTGGATAACAATCAAAATGGCAAAATGTAAACTTTCTGGTAATATCACAAAGTCCAACTTGTTGGCATAAATGCATGTGCACAATAATGTGGCACAAGGTATGTTTTAAAGTAAAGAAATGTCACCAGTCTCTGTAGTACTCATTGTTTAGTGATAAAAATCCCTAATATTTTCTACTGATGTGTGCCTGTGTAAAAATATGTATGCAATTATGGGAGTGTGTTTAAATTGTGACATGCATGAGAGTGATGTGTGGAAAACTTAGACAAATATTGGGAGCATGGCAAATGTTTGTGTATGCTGTTAATGTTTCAAAAGTGCATAGGAACTCAGAAGTATTTCCATACTCCTCCCTATACTGCAGGATAGCTTTTAACTGATCATTCGTTGTCAGTAGTCACCTGTGTTTCAGTGGCTGGGGCACTCCATTGAGCAATGATTTGTAAACTACAGATGTTCTGGCCTGGTTTTGCTAAAATTCATAGTGGGCAGAATTGACCTCTGTAGTAGTCCACAAAGCTCTGTGCCATGTCAGATTCCAAGACGGATGCCGGGCCCTGAGCACACACTTTCTGCTGCTCCTATAACAGCAAATTTCATCCACTTGATATAACCCGCATCTGGCATCAAACTTCACATCAAAGTGAAAATACTGATCAACTGACAAACAAAGAAAAGGTAATTAACAACATTTTGGAACTGAACAGCATTTTTACCTGGATTTATCCTGTGCTTACCACTACAAACTCTGACTGTATAGTTGCAGCCACATGGTGACAGGAATCTCTCTAAAAACTGAAACCTGAAATGGGGAGAGTAAAACAAAAGGTGTTCTAATCATACAGCACTGGTCTCCTTTAATTATAAAAAGAAATTTTCCCAACGATGACTACTCAGCAAGAATCTTTAGAAACTTTAACATCTAAGAACAAACTATCTTCTATAGTTTCCCTGAGAAGGAAATAATAACCAAGAGACAGAAAACTAAAAAACCACTACAGGAATCTAACAAAGGAGCCTCCAAAACTAAAGGGGAACCTGCAATTACAGTGAAGGACATCAAATCAGCCCTGCAACCTCTTCAAGATGACATAAAATGCTTCTCAGACAAACTTAACTCATTTGGATTAAATTTGGATCAAATAATCACAAGACTAAACCTCACTGAAAATAAAACTGAAGAAAATGAGAAGAAAGTACAAAACCTACAAGCAAAAGTAAGTTCAAATGACAAAACTACCTGTGTGTTGCAGCAAAAAATAATAGACTTAGAAGCACATAGTAGAAGGGATAACATTATAATACAAGGCATCCCAGAAAAGTTTGACCAAGCTCAGATACCGGCCATATTAAAAGAGATCTTTGAGGCAATCACTGAGAACAAAACATTCACTAAAGACATTGTAATTGAAAAAGCTCACAGAGCATTACGCAGGACTCAAGAAGAAGCTATTCCTAGACAAATATATGCCAGGTTGCTAAATGCTGCTCATACAAATACAATTCTTATGGTTGCAAAAAAGAAAGGCACTATTTCATGGAGAGGGCATAAAATTACAGTTTCTCAGGACCTGCCACAGCCCATTAAGGTTCAAGGGCAAGTTTTGGCTCCTTTCTGTTGTTTATTTGTCTTTTCGGCTTTTCCCAGTTTGGGGTTGCCACAGCGGAACTCCGGTCCGCTAATGAATGGCAGTATATTTTTATGGTGCCGAGTTGCTAGCCCGATGCCCAGCCTTCAGTGAAGGCACGCCCATTCACGCATGTCTTTCGGAGGCCACTAGACTGCGGGGAGGACATGCAGACTCCACACAGAAGGCACTCCAGCCATGAATTGAACAGGAGAGGAGAGGAGAACCTCTTGCTGTGAGGCAACAACGCTACTGCTGTACCAGTGTGGCTTACTTTCTGTGCATATCTAATTAAAAAGAAAACTTGTTTCCAAATGAGGTATTCATCTACTCTTTCCTTCTACCACAATAACCAGAAATATGTAATGCAAACAGTAGATGAAACAAAAAAGCATTTCTGAGAGCTTTCAATGAAATACCTGAGCAGTAACTCAATTGAAAGAAAAGCAAATTAACCAAGTAATTAAGCTCTTTGCCTTGGTATCTTTAAAAGACTTTAAGCAATGAGTTCCAAAAATAAGTTCTGATTTACATGGAACCAAAAAGCCTGTTAAAATAAAGTTTCTAGTCAGAATAAGTAAATATGGATCAAAATAAATTGCAAAAGGTAACTAAACTGTCAACGCTCACTAAATGTCACTTAAAAAGTAAATCACAGTACCTTTTGACAACCAACCAAGATGTGCATTCATGCCAGGCGCCACTAAAGCCTTCGACAATGTGGACTTAATTTTTTTATATTTAACTATGCAATATTTCAACTTTCCTGAATATATTATTAACAGTATAAAAATGCTCTATAATAATGCTACCACCTCCCTATATATATTAATAAAACAATGTCCCACCCTATTAAAATCACCAATGGAACTAGACAGGGTTGCCCCCTTTCACCATATCTTTTTAATATTTATCTTGAACCTCTCCTACTTCTTATCAGCCAAAAAATGTATCATAACATACCCAGAGTTTTTAATATAGAGATAAAATACTCAGCATTTGCAGATGATTTAAATATTTATTTTGAGCTCCCGAATAGCGATTTACACAAAATTCGTAAAACAATGTCTCTTCTCTACTGATGCTAATTACAAACTAAATTCCTCAAAATCTTCTATCTTTCCATTAACTCCTCACAACCACCTAGAATCCTATTTCCCCCTGTCTGACATACCAGTCAAATACACAGTCAAATACCTAGGAATAGCCTTTATGCACACGCATCAGGTTTTGATGAAAGCAAATTTGATCAAAGTCTGGGATCAAATAAACAATGACCTATCCAGATGGAAAAACAATAATTTATCCCTACTGTTAAAATAAACATTTTACCTAGGATACTATTTCATCTAAACTCCATAAACTTAAATATACCCAAAAGCGTTTTCAATAAAATAGAAACCACCATCTCAAAATTCCTTTGGTTCCTTAAATCAATCAGAATTTCCTACAAAAAAACTAATACTCCCAAAAGAGAAAGTTGGACAGAGCATCCCCGACTTTAATCTTTACTACAACATAATAAATGCAAGCCGCTTAATCCAAACAGTGAGCTATGATCCATCTCTAGATACATGGACCCCAACCTGGGTTAAAATCTGGCACAAATATATACAATCAATCAAACTAAGCCCTCAGTCTATCCCATATTTAACACTTGATAATGAGCACAAGTCTAAAATTCTACCTGCATTAAAAAACAAAATAAACATTTTTCAATCATTGCTGCGCTCTATCAATCTTCAGGATCTCTGTCTTTTCTTCAACCAATTCACCTAAACTCAAATGTTAAAATCAATAATAAAATGATAGACCTATCCAATTTTCCCATTATTAAAAATGCCACTGTATGGCAATTTTATCATCTAATGAAATTCACTGCAGTCAAAGAACACTTTGAGGCTCCAAATTGAGATGACCCCATGTTAAGACAACTAAACTACTTAATAAAGCAAAAATTCGCTAACACTAAAACAAATGAACAAAAAGTAACCCTAACACATTCAGTTATCAGAACCCTTTCCCTTAGAAACAAAATGCTTTCTTATGCATACAAGCTTTTAATCAATATCAGCAATCATTTATATACTCCAAATATTGGGATGACATGCATGGTGAAATCCCTACTAAGTCCAAGTATGAAGCAATACAGAACACCTTAAATCTAACCCCCTTTCAGAATTTTATTTATACCCAGCTTATGATTAATAACTCATACTACATTCCAGCAGTCCTGTTAAAATTTGGGTACAACAAAAATCTAACCTGTCCTTTCTGTTCTCTCCAGTATGCAGACATCCACATCTTTTGGAGTTGTAAAAATATATAGAAACTATGGTGCTCCCTCAGAATCTAACTAGAAAAAATGGGTTATGAGAAGACTACAGTCTCCTGGCAAACAACAATCCTGAATATAACTCCTAAAGATTTAACTGGTGTCCGTAAACACATCCTAATCACTATGTGTGCTCTTATAAAATACTTTATAGCTAAGAACTGGGTAAACCCCTCGGCAATCTCTTGGGAGAATTTCAAAACCATGGCAACTAAGTATATATCTGCACACAAACTTTGTTCTAGCAGTAAAAAAAGACTATTTCCAGAAATATTGGTGCAGTCTCTTTCACTTAATTCAAGCAAAGTAATTACCATATAATATACACTATTATATGTACAATCTGTGAAGACCTTTATGATCAAAATTGTCAGTCTCTTAATAGATGACTACTGACTATACTATACTTTTAAACACAATTCTGAGATGTTCCTCTGTTCACTGACGATGGCATATGTGATGTAAATAGTGTATATAATGTTAGTCTAGCAATACACCTCCCTTTTTTTCTCTTCCACTTTACATATAGGTAAGACATACATATTTCCCCCAACCTTTCTTCATTCTCCTATTATCTAATGATAACTATATCCTATCTTGTATCACACCAAATAATATAAGGGGGTTTCTATATTACCTTCTATCCTTAATGTAGATGTTTTACCATAGTTAGGTTGTATAGGTTTGTAGTTATTTTCATTTATAATTCTTTTCCTAGTTTTACTGTTTTTGCTAAGTTATAGTGTGTATGCTTATTCACAATGTTATTACTTATCTGCATAGCAATGATCTATCTTTTCTATATATTGTTTTTTGTGTTTCTGTTATGTTTGTGTTTTTGTTTATAAACTTTGCAAAAACCAATAAAAATCATATCTGAAAAAAAAAGCTCTGTGCCATGTCTAATTTGGTTTTGCATTTTTAGTAGATTTCAGTGATGTCATGGGCAGACCACAAAGGTACTGGATCTAATGGGGCAGGTGACATATAGTTGACAATTGATTTCCATGCATTCTTTGTCATCCAGTAACTGAGCTATGTTCCAGAAATGTCAGTATGTTTTGACAAGTGAATAATAAATGTTTGCTCAAATCCTTAAATGCAAGGAAAACATCATCTCAAAGAAGAAATGCCAAGGCAATAATCTGTTTAAGAAGAAAACATGGCGAGACTCCATATATTGAGGGTGGTGGATACCCTTCAGAAGTTCTGCAGCTGAGAGTCAGTAACAACAAAAATTAAAGTGGAACTATCAAGGAAACACAGTAAATAGTAAAACTCACTGCAGTACCATTAAATTATTTTTCAGGGAGGCTTCTCTCTGCTGTAGCCCTGACATGAGGGGTTGAATTCTTAAAAACCCCGGAACTTACATGCACTGACTTTTTGTGTACTAACTCAAAAAGATGATTGTACCTTAGGGTAAAGGGAATCCTCTAGTACATAGCAGCTTCAAACTTGTTAAATATTTCTACATATGTCACTGTTTTACCATTATAGCCTAGTGATACCTCAAGGCATTTCTCCAGTTACAGCCTACTAATGCTTGCAGGCATCTAATACAGCCTGTGCATATTTGCATAAAAAAAATAAAGTCCATTCTACATACAAGCTATTAAAAGATTTCAACTTAAACCTTACACAACTGACAAAGCAACAGCACTAATATTTGATCTCTGCCTAGTGCTGTTAAAGTGATATTAATTGTTGTTCATATATTATTTATATTGCCATACTTTCCATATTTTCTGAGTACCTCAACAACTAAGTAACATAGATAGAACTGCATAGCCTCCTATGAAGGTTCATGGGCAAACAAAATTCTGCTGACAGCATGTGTGTAGCTTATGTGGTGACTAAGATATTGTAACATCATCATTAACCCCCCTTTTCCCATTTTCTGCATGTGGTTGGAGTGTTGTGTCAACCATTGCCATCTCTCTCATTTCAGTGCCACTCTCCTACCTGCTTCAACACTTCTGCCTGACTGTTAGAGGTCTTCTTTCACATTATCCATCCACCTCTTTGCTGGATGCCCTTGTTTCCTCTTCCATTCTTCTTGTCTGTCCCAAATCTTCTTCACCAGATTTTCTTCTGCTTTCCTGTATGTGCCCAAACCACCGTAATCTGTTTTCTCAACTTTTGTCTGCAGCTGGAGTTATATTGGCTTCTACTCTGATGTCTGCATTTCTTCATCTATCCCACAATGTGCATCCTATCATGCACATCAGGTATTTCATTTCTATTACCTCTAGCTTCCTCAGCTGATCTGCCCTTACTGCCCACGTTTCGGTACCATACAATTGTTTTGGTCACACCACTGTTTTGCGCACCTTGCATTTTGGCTTCTTTGGTATGCTTCTGTCATTCACTACACCTTACACTCTGCGCCAGTTGGCTGTAGCCCCACTAATTCTTGCTTTAACTTCCTCATTCAGACTTCTCTTCAACCACCCCTCCCAGATACATGAAACTGTTAACCTGTTAAACTACTTTCCCTTTTATCTCAGTTCTCAGCTTCATCTGATTTCCCCAGTTTGCTGCCATTATAACTGTCTTAACTGTGCTCAGTTTCATCCCATATACCTTGAGTTTTGCATTCCATTCCCCTATCCTTTGCTGAAAGTCTTGCTCAGAGTCTGCCTGTAATGCCACATCATCTGCATACAACATTTTTGTTGATCAGTCCCTTCCGACTTGTTTGCTAATGTAATCTATTCCCAGTATGAACAGCAGTGGAATCAGAGCTGAACCCCTCTGTGAGACTGAACTCTATTTGTAATTGAGTCATTGAGTACTTGTACACAGCTTGCACTAATCCTACCAATGTTTCTGGTCTGAGACTTTGAACCAACACAGGACTGCCCAAATCAGCTTTCTTGGGGCCTTGTTATATACTTTTTCCAAATCTATTAATACCCATTTTGGACTCTTTGTTCAATTCCAGCTTCTTGTCAACTATCTGTCAGATAGTGGGTCAGTGGTGCTGCTTCCTGATCTGAATCCAAACTGCTCATCTCCCATCTTACTTTCTACTACTATTTGTATTCATTTATCAATCACCCTCTCCAGAACTTTCATGTAGTATGCAGTGCTATGCTACCCACAGTTGTGAATGCCCCCTTTGTTCTTGTACACTGGCATGAGTAAACTTTTTCTCCAGTTATCTGGTATACACCTTTCTCTCCACACTGCTAAGAGTATGTCCTGGAGCCATTTCTCCCCTATCTCACGCAGCATCTGTATTATATCTGCTGTGACTCATCTGAGCCTGCTGCTTTGCCTGACTTCATTTTCCTTAATGCTGTTCTTTTTTTCTTCTGGAGCTTCTCCTCTTCTGTCATTATAGGCTGTGTCTGGGGCTTCTCCTCTTCTCTCATTATAGGCTGTGTCTGGGGCAGTATAGCTTCTGTGGGATTTTCTTCTTTCAAAAGCTTCTGAAAAGTACTCCTTCCATCTCCTTTGATGTCCTGTGGACTGGTGAGCATGTTGTTGCTGGCAATCCTTGTGAAGGATCTCTGACTATCTTCTTTATCTTTCTGTCTTTGCCTTGTAACCTCATAAAGTTTCTTTGTGCCATCTACTGACTTACTTTCCAGAAGCTGGTGGAGTGCATCTGATGCCTTGTTCTTTGCTATTGCAACTCTCTCCTTTCTTAGCTTGTTAGCCAACCAGTATTCCTTCCTAGCCAGGTTCACCTTTTCTATCTCCCACTTTTCCTTGCACACCTACTTTCTTTTGATGACTTCCTGGACTTCTGCATTCCACCATCAGCTTTCCTTATATACCTAATTTCATTACCTGGCTCGGCTACATATCTGTTCTGTAGTCCTCGCACATACCATTTTGATGCTCTGCTATTCTTCTTCAACGCTACCTATTTCCTTTTCTTCTTGAAGTGCTAGAGCCTTAAGTAATTCTGAACTGTTGTACTTTCTATCCAGTCAACTTCCATGTCTTCAGCCTGGCCTCTGTTGACTTTTGGTCTCTGTTGACTTTAGAGCCTTCTCTGACCACTGCTTGCAGTTGATTGTGGTAACCAGTGGTTTATGCTGTGGGCCAGCTGTTCCACTGGGGATGAGTTTGCAATTGTTGATTCCACCCAATGCCCTTTCCTTACTAGGAGGAAGCATACCTGAGTTACTACATGTTGGCCACTACTGTTCTATCTGTCGCTCTTTCTGAAACGTGTTGGCTACTATCAAGCCATTTGCCAGACATAAGTCTAGAATGGCCTTTCCTTTATTCCTGTTGCCCCTCCCAAGTGGACCTAGGCATTTCTCGTATCCTGTTCTATCTGTCCTGATATGTGCTTAGAGGTCACCCATTATCAATACTTATTCAAGTTGTCCTTCTTTGTATAGTAAGTCAATGCACTCTTCCTCATTATGACAACCCTGCTGTGAGACATATGCTAAGATTATGAATAGTGCCCTATCATTACAATGGATGCTGACTGCCATGAGTCTGTCACTAATTCTAATGACATCCCCTCACTGTCTTCAGAAGCCTCTCCCTCACCACAAGTCCCATACTATTTCTAGTCTGTCCTTCCAAAAAGTAGGCTCTGGATCCCAAGCCAAGTGGCTTTGCTGCATTGCTCTTCCACATTATCTCCTGGATATATAGGATGTCCAGCCTCCTCCTTAGCACAGGTTCATATGTTTTGTAGGTATATACTAGCTAACAACCACCAGGGTCTTTATAAGCCTAGTCATTCAATCCAAACCAAATGTGTCCCTTTGTATTGTAAGCATTTATTAGGAGGGAGTATGTTAGTTAGGAAGTCTCTAGAGGTTACATGGGGTAGTATGTAAGTTTGGGCATTACTGTCTGCCTCTGTCTATCAGAGTCATGGGGGCCAGACCCAGGGTGACTTTCAAATTTCCCATCCATTGGTCAAGGTTACAATTATATAGAGTTAGGGCAAGACTCTGTTTGACATGGATGGGGAGCTTGTTCCAAAGCATGGGGATCCTCTGAGACACATATCTGTCTTGCCAACATGTGTTATGTCACAAGCAAAATTTAAATTCTTGGATCTACTGGATGCAGTTTGTTTTGTGGATGTGCAGAAGGTCCATCAGAGCTGGATCCGAGGATGCCTTGTACGCTAGGCATAGATCATCTCTCAGCAACCTGTAGGAGACATAGTAGAGAGATAGGGCTTTACAGCAATCCATATAGGACCATGTGTTTATACCCTAGATTGTCCTAGTAGAGAACCTTTGAAGGCATTCCAATGGTCGCATATATTTGGACAGATACATGCCAAAGGGGGCATTATAAGTCAATGATGGGTCTGATAAGGGCCAAATAAAGTGGCACAATGACTTCCTTGGACCTGGATGCCATAGCCTTACTAATAAGTTAGGCAGCCTAGAATGATTTTCTTAGTATCCACATGTTGGTCAAAAGCCAGATTACTGTTTACATATGTTCCCAGATTCCTGACTACACAGTCAACTCTTAGATGGCGTAATTAGCTTGGGTGGCAGTTTTTCCAAAAGGTGCTATAGTGCATTTCTTTGACTGAGTTTTAGCCCATGACTTTGGCATCAGTCATTTGTCTGTGTTTGACCATCTTGTATGATGTTTATGTCATTGGGGGGGGGGGGTAATCTAGGATAGCTGTCAATTTGCAGTCATCTGCAAACTTAGTCAGCCAAAGGCCCTTGACATTGGCATCTACTCCTCAGAGGTAAAGGCTAAATAGCAGTGGCCCCAGCACAGAATCCTGAGGTACCCTGCTGGTGACTGGTCTCTTAGTGGAGGTGGTATCACCAATCCTGACTTCCTGGATCCTGTGAGCCAGCTGGCACTCCAGTGAGTTATGTAGGGGTTTATACCCAGTTCAGTGAGTTTGTTGACTATATCCGAGTGAGGTACTGTATCAAATGTCTTAGACAGGTGCAGGTAGGTGGTATGCACTGTTTTCTCCATATCTACAGCCTTGGTGACCTTGTCAAAGATGTCCACTAGGTTTAGTATTCATAAACTTCCCTTGACAAAGCCAAACTGGTCTCGGTCCAGTGACTGAAGGGTGCTTATATCTTTACTGATCGTTTCAATAATAACTAGTTCCATGTGTTTGCATATTAGACTAGTCAGACTAAAAGAGCTGTAGTTAATAGGGGTCAGTTGATAGTCCACCCTTGTGAATTGGGATAACCACTGCAGTAATATATTCTTGTCATACAAAGCTTGTTTTGAGGCTATAGCTGAAAAGTGACTCAAGTGGTCCTGATAGCTCATGTTTCAAATTACTTAGGAGGCATCTCAGGATACTGTTGAAGCCCACACTGAGTCTGTATTTCTGGACTTGGTTTGCACCACCAGGACCTGCCCCCTGTTAATAGTTGGGGGGTTATGCTAGCAGATATTTCATAGAGGAGGCAAGGATGGGAAAGAAGAGTGAAGTTTGAGATGAATCTGACAGTCAGTAAATTTACTATGTCACTCTCTGATCAGTGAAGGTGACAGCACTGACCACCAGTCTAACATGCTGATGCGTGCTGCCTTTGAGATTTCAGACACAGCTGTAGAAAGCCTTGTGGTTGTCTTTAGCTTGTGAAGCTATCTCAGTCTCATAATTAGCCTTGTTGGACTCAGTGCTCTTAGCTTCCTGTTTAGTTTAATTAGAGAGCTCCTATCATTATGGGAGTTTTTTTTTCCTTTTGTTTTATACCCTGTTAAGGTTAGGATTCCATCAGTATGGTTTGGTTTTTTAGAGTTTGTTTTGAGCTTACTTCTAATAGGAACAACAGCCTCTATACAGCCATTTACATGGTTTTCCAGATCTCTGTAAACAATTCTGCATAGGTTGCTTTGAACTCAAGGTTGGGAGTACTGAATTATGACAAGCTATCACTTAATATGACGTAGTTTGCTTTGGAATGGTTCCTAACTGTTATAGGGTTTTTGAGGTTATTGAGTTGATTTTTATTTTGAAAGACACACCCTGGGATTCAGCAAACTTCCGTGCAAGAATAGCTTATTCTCGCATGGAAGGGACCGTTCCTTTATAGCAGGGCAGCGCTCCATGCATATTCATGAAGGCACACTGCCATGCTCTAAAGCAGACACCATTCCATGCACAAGCACAGGGGGTGTGTCTGAGAGCAGTGCTCTCACTATACATATGCCCCTTGTACTCCATAATTGCCGTATGGCAACGTAACAGAAGCGAGTGTCCGCCGATACCATTACCTCACAACCTGCAAAGAAATCTGGACAGATCCATAAAAAAAGCAACAAATAGGGACAAATGTGAGATATTACTCTCACAAACTTATAAAGTTGATAAAATGACAGGCATTGCATTAGCATGAATTTCCCAAAGGGTATGAAGCATAAAACTCAAATGTTTACCATTACATACTAACTGCAATCCCTAATGCTTTGCCACTAATCTGCCAGAAAGCCACAACTGCATGAAAAATGGACCAAAATATAAAGCAAAAATCTGGACATTCTGTGACAATCTGTACAGTTGAGTGGTATGGCGGACACTGTTAGTGTCCATGGAGCATACCTCTCAAATGCAAAGCCTGTCATGTCATGTTTTATATGTTTTAAAAGCACAGCCCCCCACAGATAATGTTGCAAAAATCAATGTTCATACCCCTACAGTACAAAAATAAAACACAACAGTTTAATTTTTTTTTTCAGTCCGCAATAAAGTTTAAGCATAGCTGAGCAGGTGTGCACATCGCGCAGCTCTGCTCATCCTAGCTTACACATTACAAGGAGCTAAATAGGAATATACCTCATGAAATAGCAATGCAGAAAAAGCAAAGTGGTTAGAGTGTTCATTTGGTAAGTAATTGTTCCTGGTTCAATCCCCACTAAAACCACTTCGTTTTTTTACATGTGAAAGCAGTACATATTTTTTTATTAATAAATTTGTAAACCAGAGTAGTGTAGTAGGTGCAGATGTGAGGTGTCAGTGTAATAAAGTTGTAAAACCCCCATATAAACACAAATGCCCCACACAATATAGTCACACAAGAATAAATGTAATGAAAGCACATAGGGGGATGTCAGGGATGGTAAACAAAATTATAATATGTCAGGAAAGACAAATCAATCCTACACAGCTGATAGTCTATAAAATAAAACTTAAGAAATACTAAGCATTGCACATCTATGCTTACCAGGTGTAAGCATTGCTTAAATATGAATGCCAAATAATGAGTAGCTCAGCTAAGTGGATTTGCCCATAGGTAAGCAGTGCTGAACCTGCCCCTTTAAGCAGTGACAATCTTAGCTAAGCATGTTTGCCCGTAGCCTAGCTTAGCTCACCATATTCAAAACCATCCAATCATGGCAAAGTGCAGGAAATTGGCCATATTTAAACCTCGCAGGTGGGAATACAGCACATAACTGGTTGTAGCTCCACACTGTAGGCAGTATGGCTGGTGTAGGAGAAGGCATGCACTTTTGGGCATAGTGCTGGGGCATACAGGAGTCCAAGGTCATGGTAGGACTCCTTGTAAAAAACATGATGTGAGACTGCTGCAGGACCAGTCTGGGCTCCCAATACAAAGGGGAGGCCTGGGAAAGTCTTTCCCACAATCTCACCAGTGCCACTGGAATCCCTCAGACTGGTGAGCAGGTCCAGCACCACTATGCCGACTTGAAGTGGAGGAAGAGGGAGCTGTTGGACCAAAGGGGTGATGTCCTAGCAATGTGTAAGTATTCATAGCAATAACTGTTTACCAAAGTCCAGCATGTGTATGCGATGGATAGGTATGCATAAATGTTTCTCTATCTTCTTTACAGCTCCAGCTGAGTGGGCTGTGAACCAGGAAGCCCATGCAAGCAGGTTACAAAGGCTGCACCGCGAGGCTGGTGAGTAACAATCTAACTTGCAGTATTCATAGCAAATAAATATGAAAGAGTAGAATGTCACCTGGCAGTATTAAAAATGGGTATGGTTTGTACTGAATAAACCAGAAAATATTACAGTAATAGACTCTTACAGGTTATATATAAATAAAACTGTAACTGCCTGTCAATAAAATTCAAAACCCCGGACTGGTTGTGTTTACTCTGGTATTGTATGAATTGAAATGCGTACAGGTTATGCATAGCAACTATAGCTCTGAAAGCAATAAGCAATCAAGTCTCATCTGACAAAGTTAGTGCCTCTGTAAGACACGAGATTAACTGATATGAAATTTGTCATGCACCAAGATCTGACATCTGAATAGTAATGTTGTGTTAACCACTGTTTCCCACACTGTGCTATGTCAAAAAGGTATGCATAGGAATGTATGTATAAGAATAGTGCAATTACAAGGTCAGATTGTGCAACCAAGAGAGAATGAGACAGAAAATATTGCAGGAAGAGACAGCAGTTTCTCAATAGCTCATTATGATGAAACACAAACTTATATTTTTAGCAGAAACAGCCATGATTCCAATCTCGGGAGTGATAGTAAGCTGTATGCATAATTTCAAGTAGGATTTTTGTGAATATGTGTAGAAACAGTCAGGTAGTGTTAACTTAAATTTCCTCCACAGGTCTTCCAGGTAAGAGAAGGTAAAAAGTATCTATAAGAAGGCTGTAGTTATATTGTGTCCAGCACCCACTGTCCAATCCCAAGCCTGCAAATGACAGCAAGTTAAGTACATACACCAAGTGGTCTCCCCCAAGAAATGTTCAAAAGTGTCATGCTGTCACAGCTACCAGTCCCTACTGCCAACAACATGGGTGACCAATAGAAATCAAGGCAGAGTATGGCAGTCACACACACACACACAAACACACACACACACACACACACACACACACACACACACACACACACACACACACACACACACACACACACACACACACACAAGCACACACACACACACACACACACACACACACACACACACACACACACACACACACACACACACACAAACACTATGACTGCACATATGTAACCCTGACTATGTTACTATGGGTAGAAACAGTCAGGCAGTATTAACAAAAATTCTCTCCATAGGTCTTCCAGGTAAGATAAGTTATAAAGTACCTATAAGAAGGCTGTAGTTATGCACCGTGTACAAACATACCACTGCCCATTCCAAGGCCATAGGCTGTTGTAATAATACCTATCAAGTAATGATTAGAGCATTGATCATTAAAGCTGTGACCACTGCAAGAATCCACATTTGTTAATTGACATCTCTCTCTCTCTCCCACACCTTACCTTCACCAGTAATCTAAACACATAAATGAATAGGTATGTTTTCCACCAAACCTACTGTTGGGACATGTGTCCTATTGTTCTACAAATGTTGAAATGTATTTCAATTAAGGATCCCTGTCCAAATACTATCATTGGTGGCCTGTTGCTATCAATGTAACCTGCACGCCGGTGTAATGCCCACTGTGGTTCAATATATGCATGTGTTTTGTTTGCTATGCAAATGTTCCAAATCTGTTGTTTTGGGTTAATGGGAATACTCATACATGCTGTTATAACTAATCCTGGAATGTGTTTACCATTGCTAACCAACATATGTTCTAAAACTGCAACACCATCGCACATCTGGGAAGGCCAATCCCAGTGGATCCGCCTCTCCCTCCTCATCTGGCCATGGCACCAGGCCCCAGCACATCTGGGATACACCCCGGG